>NW_028298525.1:0-3681 GCF_049724085.1 Artemia sp. Qi Xiang Cuo
AGTCATAACATTTGGGCGAGAGCAACAACAACAAATACTATTTCTGGACACCATGACATTCACGATCGATTACGCAATCAAGTTCTCGGAAATTCACTTCCCCCTC
The DNA here is from genome assembly GCF_049724085.1 of Artemia sp. Qi Xiang Cuo. NCBI lineage: Eukaryota > Metazoa > Arthropoda > Branchiopoda > Anostraca > Artemiidae > Artemia > Artemia sp. Qi Xiang Cuo. The sequence continues at coordinate 107 of NW_028298525.1, forward strand.
GAGTCCTAGATCAATAACATTGTTCCCGTTAGAATTCAATGCGCATGTGCAACCTTCGTCCCGGTTAGGTTATTACACATAGAAACATCAAATAAATCGAACAACACACATAACCATCCATGAAAACAGACATAAATGTGAGAAAGTCCCTGTTTTTCAAATTCTCACTGACAAAAACCATAAAACATCCATAATTTGATGTTGACATCCGAGAAAAACATCAAATAAATCGAACAACACACATATCCATCCAAGAAAACAACCATAAATGTGACAAAATTCATGTTTTTCCAAGTGAGAAAATTCCTGTTTTTTCATTCTCAGTGAGAAAACCATAAACCACGTGGTGCTGTCACGAGCTCATGACCCCTTTCTACTTTTGATGTCAATAAATGTATCAAAAGAATGTGTTTATAATGCTGATTCTAAATATATAAATTTTATTAAGTTTAGTATTACTCATCAAAGGCTACGAGCCTGAGAAAATTTACTCGATTTTTTTAAAGAGGGGGGAAACATCCCCTGCATTAACTAAAAAACGATCAGAAATTAAATATAAAAAAAACAAGTTTTTTAAACTGAAAGTAAGGAGCGACATTAAAACTTAAAACGAACAGAAATTATTCCGTATATAAAAAGGAATGTCCCCTCCTCAACGCCTCGCTCTTTACGCTAAAGTTTTTTATTGTTTTAAAAAATAAAGTTGTGAGACAGAGTCAAACTTTAGCGTAAAGAGCGAGGCGTTGAGGAAGAGACAGCCCCTTTCATATACGGAATAATTTCTGTTCGTTTTAAGTTTTAATGTCGCTCCTTACTTTCAGTTTAAAAAACTTGTTTTTTTTATATTTAATTTTTTTTATAAAAAGCCCTTGAGAACAGTGTATTATCAACATGGTTCAGCCAGAGTTTGAATAATAATAATAATGAGTAAACGAAGTCAAGATATGCCTTCTACTTTTAATGTGAGTACTTTCAAATTTTTATTTCATGTTTACTGGAGGGAGATTGGGCCATCATAGTTTTATTGATAAACTCCTATTAGTTAGTGAAGACTACATTGCAATAAGTTAGATTAATTGTTTAAAAGATTTTTAAACCTTGCCTATAATTTTTCCTTTAAGAATAATATGTTTTTATACAAAAATCCAATTTTTCATATCACAAACTATAGTGTATATATCAGTAGTATCGATATACCCAGTCCGAAACTTACATGGAAACTTAAACCTGAGACACTACAGTATCACGTGGACATTGCCAAAAAGCTGGCAAACCTTTACCTACAAAGTGGCCAAGCATGTTTTGAAACTATAGTCAAGGGTGTATAAGATAATCAGACTGGTTTTTTGTTATTGATATGAATTGCACAAGAATGTGCAGCATAGTTTCACGTGGACATTTTTTTTAAAAAAGCTGGCAATCTATAAACTGGTCCAACACGTTTTGAGAGTATAGTCAAGGTTGTATAAGATAATCAGACTGGTTTTTGAGGCAACATCCGTTTAATGGGCCAATCAGAGACAGCGGAGGTTGCTCAATATACGATAACTTGATTGGTGATTGGATTTGAATAAAAGGAATGGTTTTCATTACAATTCATATTAGTAAGAATTGAATTCAGAGGGAATAGTTTATTTGAGAGGATATTAGTAGAGCAAATGAGTGGTGCATTTACATTATTGGAGATTAATGATGGAGCCGGCAGCAGCAGCAACGATATACGAGTACCAAATGTGCCTGTGGAAATAACCGGAGGCTTTAGACTATGCCTTGAATGGGACGATATGTATGCGAGATACGTGATATCATTAAGCAATTTTAAGATGGAGGAGCAACTATGTTTTGCGGTGAAACTGAATATTGTGCAAATTGGAATACCATTCACTTTACACACAAGGCTAGATAGACCAAAAAAATTAAAATCATGGGGGGATTCAGTCCAGGATCCAACGGCACTGAAACTCTTTAAAACTAAAAATTCCCATTTTAATTGGATTGGGCAAGTGCCCAACGATGAGATGGTCTAGCCCCGAGAGTTGATAGCAATAGGAAGTTCAGGAACAACTGGAGGAGAACAACTACGGGTCATGTTGCTAACCGCGGCTCTTAGCTTCTTCACTGCCAATGCACCAGAGCTCATAACTTGTTGTTTTTGAACGTGGAGAATTGCCGATTTGATAATGACATTTGAATCGGGTGCTGCAGGAAGTGTTTTTCTCAAAATGAAATTTGATGGGGCCAGTTGCAACTTTATATCAATCTTGACATTGGGGGGTAGCCATTGGGATATATTGAATATCTCATGGTTTAATTTTCCAACCAGATGATACTCCTGGCTCACTGCAGTAGTCAACTCGCCGTTAGTATTCACACCTGATCGATATTCACAAGGCAATGATTGTCCTCTCAGCTCCATGTACGCCTTTGTTGTAATCATTATAAATTGTGTGTAGCTTGCACTGTTGGATAAATTATTACTCGTACTCTCCAATTTTTCATTAATAAATGAATTAGGTTGCTTGAATAGGTTGTGTAGAACACAATTTTCTTAGGAGAGACCATCAAGAGCAGCTAGGGCTGTATTATTTGACTTTTTCTTCATTGCAACATTTAAATCAATAAATTTTGATTAGAAACCAAACAAATAGTCTTCATTGGAAAATATTTGAAAATGTATATTTTCTGAGAAGGGGTGGTGGGGGTGAAATTGTTCATAGTAGCCGTACTTGACACTGACATCAACATTTTCAGCATTGAATAGATTCAATGAGGAACTGATTGATGGATATGATTCCTTGTGGGGGAGATAAGTCATCTTAAGAGAAGAAATCCTTCTTTGATCTAACACTATTTCTTTTTCTTCTTCTGCTTATTGTTCTTCCTTGTTTTATTCCTCAAAGTCCTTGTTGATGTCCTTCGCTTCCTGCCTGGGTGGAGACTGATGAGTGAATGACGCGCACGCATCATTTTCAATCCCTCCCCATTTTTTCGAGATTTTAATTGCTCACCAACGGCTCTTGCTGAAGATCTAATATTTTCTTTAACACTCCTTGAAATTCTTGCCCGACCCCCAGTCCTGTAGTGTTGAGGCAGCAAAATTTGATGCAGCAGGTACAAAATATTTTCTGGCAAGGGGTAGTGCAGAACGAAATAGCCTAGCAAACCAGCTACCAAGACCATAGCCAGACATTGTAGTACGCCCCTTGTAGTTGCCCAATCCATTGCCTATTTACCGTGGACCCAGAGCACCAACATAGCAATCGATATCGGGACAGACAAATGGAATTCTTCTACGGTTCATTTTACGTGATTGTCCTGTCGCCGACAATGGGTCGAAAATGACATGTAATCACTGCTAAGCCTTTTGTAATTGCAAGAGGATCACCCAATTCACTTCTTAGTGTTAACGGACAGAGTTCCAAATACGAAGTGTTTACAGGAACATACTGAAGATGCTTTATATTATAGTGATGAACAAGTTCATGAGTTGTTTTTCGTTCAAGAACACGTAGGAGGGGGACATTTGAATGTACCATTCCATTTTAATTATTCATTGAAACACGATAGGATTTACA
>NW_028298526.1:0-3674 GCF_049724085.1 Artemia sp. Qi Xiang Cuo
GAGTAAAATTTGTAATCAAGGAGGCACACTTGTGCCTCTATAAAGAGGCGACCCACCACAATGTTAAGCGATTTCAGGTCCTAGAGGTCGCAGAGAGACGGCGGTAATTGCATTTTGTAGCCCAAGCTCAAACTAAGATACTTGCAAAATTTCATCCTCCTCCGACTTTATCTTCATGGGGTAAACTGGGCCGGAAGTTTGGACCCTCCCACCACAGCCCCCCTTTAACGATGTCCGATTGGGCTGAAATTTAGAGGTTGAGCTTTCCTAGGGCCCGGGAGCGTATCCTCGAAATTTCAGCTCAATCCGATCACTCCTTCCCGGTTTTCAAAAAACCAAATATAGCCACTTAAAATTCATCTCTTTTTTTTTTCTTAGCCACGCCTACAGGCCACAGTTGGCAACGGATCCGGTTGAATGAGGACTCATTCGAAGCAGAATTCGACCTGTTAGGGCCTTTTGATATTTTCAGACCGAAAAAATTATCCCCCGAATTTACATTTACGAAAAACCTCGTTTTCCTATATTAGCCCATGTTAATTTTTCCCTCCACAACCCCCCTTTAACGTTGTCTGATCGGGCTGAAATTTAGAGGATAAGCTTTCCTGGGGCCTGGGAGCTTATCGTCGAAATTTCAGCTCAATCTGATCACTCCTTCCCTGTTTTCCAAAAACCACATATCAAGATTTTTGGGAATTTGCTTGCGTCGAAAATACCTTCTAGTTGCTAAACAACAATTACTATTGTGTTTGTATAGTCCAGCGGCTGAGACTTCGGACTTTCAGGCTGAAAACTCGGGTTCGATTCACCATCAGAGCAACTTTTTTATATACTTTGAAAAGAAACTCAGTTTCTTTTTTAAATTATTTGAAAAAAATTACGTTTTCTAAAGAGTTAAAGAGGCTGAGTTACAAGGTCGACCCTTAAAACGTACAGGGATTAGGAGGCACAGTTGGGGGGCTGTTAAAGAGGCTGAGTCACAAGTTCGAACCTTAAAACGTACAGGGATTAGGAGGCACCCTGTACGACGTGATTTGAGTATTCAGGAATTAAAAGCCTTAACACAAGAATGTTCAAGAGCAGAGGGTTTGGGGGGCGGCAGCCCCCAAACTTTAACTCCTGACACGATCAGCTAACAGTTAGTCAAGCAATAATAAGTAATAAACTGTACAAAAACGTGCAGAAATTATTTGAAAAAAAACTACGTTTTCTAAAGAGTTAAAGAGGCTGAGTTACAAGGTCGAACCTTAAAACGTACAGGGATTAGGAGGCACAGTTGAGGGGCTACCACCCCCAAACCCCCGCTTTCGCAGCCTTTAAATATAAAAAAAATTTCTTTAAACTGAAAGTAAGGAGCGACATTAAAACTTAAAAAGAACAGAAATTATTCCGTATATGAAAGAGGCTGTGCCCTCCTCAACGCCTCGCTCTTTACGCTAAAGTTTTTATTGTTTAAAAAAAGAGTTGTGAGAAAGTCAAACTTTAGCGTAAAGAGCGAGGCGTTGAGGAGGGCACAGCCTCTTTCATATACGGAATAATTTCTGTTCTTTTTAAGTTTTAATGTCGCTCCTTACTTTCAGTTTAATGAAATTTTTTTTTATATTTAAAGGCTGCGAAAGCGGGGGGGTTGGTGGATTGTCGCCCCCCAACTGTGACGCCTACTCCCTGTACGTTTTAAGGTTCGACCTTGTAACTCAGCCTCTTTAACTCTTTAGAAAACGTAGTTTTTTTCAAATAATTTACAATCAAAAATCTCCTCTGGCCTACCTCTCAATCTCGCAAATTATGTCTAAATATGTCTCTCAATCTGTCTAAGTTAAGTATAATAAATTTTTGTTTAAATTGTGTATAAAAATGTTCGCTTAAAACCGTACCATTATGGCTAATTGTCTTACTATACTATTCAAAATAGAATTTTGTGTGTGTTCAGTAAAATTCAAAACTTTCTCATTCGTTTAGTAATTGAAATGGATAGTGCCCTTTTTAATAGTAATTACTTGAAACATCTTCAGAATGTAAATTTTTTTACAACTTTTTTATGGCTTTTCGAGTATCCCATCACCAAGCAATACTTTCAAATGGCTTTTTTATTAAATGTCGAAAAAGTATTGTTATCACAATTTTGAAGATGTTTCAAATTTCATTTTGGATTTTTTTGTTGAAATGTAAGAGTTGGAATATTTCAGTAGTGTTTCGTCGTTGTTTATCATGTCACTGTTAAATTCTGAAGATTTTTCAAGTAACATTGCGTCATATTTTTTTTTTTGGTGGTGGTTTTTTTCTAGATAAAACCTAAAAATATGTCTATGAATGTCAATGATAAAATTATTGTGTCGTAGGCGTCGACACAATGTATATATGAACAATAGTTGATATGAAAAAATTAAATATAGTCAGAAACTACAAATTTGGTAGAAAAATTTGCTAATTCGAACAGAAAAAGTGCGATCATTGATGAAAAATATTATTTCTATGAGAAATTTGTGGGTGTTCAGTAAAATTATGTTAGTATTAAAGTAAAATATCGTTAGGTTGATGAGAATCTTTGTTAGTGTTTAGTGAAAATTTCTACTTCTGACAGAAAAGTTGTTATTACAATCAAAAAATGTTACTTCTAAGAAAAAATTTGTATCTTTGGTAGAAAACTTTCTTACAGCTTTTGAGTAAAGTTTTGAGTAAAACTTTTCTGTTTTACGAAGTTTTGAGTAAAACTTCGAACTAGCAAGTTTTCTACCAAAGATACCAAATTGTTTCATAGAAGTGTAAGAGTTGGAATATTTCAGTAGTGTTATGTCGTGATTTAAAGAAAATATCATTTCTAAGAGAAATTTGTGTGTGGTCAGTAAAAGTATGTTAGTATTAAGGTAAAATGTCGTTAGTTGCCCTATTTATATATTATTATATATGGAAAAAAGTTAGTATTAAAGGGACATTCATTTAATGTCCCTCCTAAACCAATTTTACAACTTGAAGTACTCATCTTTTTCACCCACAACTTTTTTATGGCTTTTCGAGTATCCCATCACCAAGCAATACTTTCAAATGGATTTTTTAATAAATGTTGAAAAAGTATTGTTATCACAAGTTTGAAGATGTTTCAAAGTTCATTTTGGATTTTTTTGTTGAATATTAGAAAGTTCGATTCCAACTCTTACATTTCAACAAAATTCCATAATTTTAAACGACTTCGTCTCAAAGTTCAATTTGGATTTTTTTCGTTGAAGTGCAATTCGTTGAAGTGTTTTCTGTTCGAACTAGTTTACCTTGGTAAACTAGTTCTCTTAGAAATAATATTACTCAATCTAATATTAATAAATAATATTACTCAATCACAATAATAAATAATTGTGTAAGATTCGTGTTCCTTTACACGACTTCGTTTCAAAGTTCATTTTGGATTTTTTTCGTTGAAGTGTAATAGTTGTATTATTTCAGTAGTATTTTGTCAGTAGTCTTTTTATAAAATTCTTACTGATTATTTGTTTATCAATATTATCTAAAAAATCTCAATACTGACAGTAAATTTGTTAAAATACTCAAAAAATGGGAAGTAGACTAAATAATTGTTGAAATGGTTTAGACTAATTTTCTAGTTCAAAAAGAAAAAGTGTGATCATTGATGAAAAATTTTATCCAAAAGAGAAATGTGTGTGTGTTCAGTAAAATTATGTTCG
>NW_028298527.1:0-3671 GCF_049724085.1 Artemia sp. Qi Xiang Cuo
ACTGTCGTCCCTGAATGGGATGGAAAGATGTTTTAAGGAAAGATTTAAAAGGAATGTGAACTTTTTGGGAGGTTGTAAAGATTGAGCCTTTGAATAGCTTGGGAAGAGAGATGAGCGTGCGTGGCTGTGCTGGGTTCGGGTGGCTTGGTACTAAAGTGACTTTTTAGCAGTAGTTAAATTTTTATGGAAGACAATAAGGATAATTCACGGTAAGGCAGTGGCCGACAATGTTTCTTTTCTCTTATTGAAGACAATCTTGAAAACATCTCTTTGGCTACTTAAAAAGAGCACTAGAATTTTTAATTACCCCTCGAATGCGCCCAATTCCGATGTTTTAGGACCACTTGGTCGATACGGTCACCCCTGGGAAGAAAAAAAATAAATAAAAAGTAAACAAATAAACACGCATCCGTTATCTTTCTTCTAGCAAAATATACAAAACTTGACATCTTTGCATATAGGAGCTTGGAACCTCTACTGCAGGATTCTTTGATATGCTAAACCTTATGGTGTGATTTTGGTTAAGATTCTTTGACTTTAAAGGGGTGTTCCATCCCTTTTCGAATTGCAGTAAAATATTCTCAGGCTCGTACCCTTTGACAGTTAACACTAAACTTATTGAGACTTATATATTTGAAATCAGCTTAATGAGCCGATTCATTTTATACTCCGTTTTTTAGATTTTCGGTTACTATTGAGCCGCTTCGCTTTTTACTTACGGTTTGTTACCACTACCTGTTTGATACCTGTTTGATACCATAGCTATTCTAACAATGGTTGTACGACGATAATTACCTTTTTGTATTTTTGTACGCATATTTCTGCATTATGGCAAGGGGAGGGGTATTAAAATTCTAAACTAGTAAGGATTTAGAAAATCTATTAAAAGTCAAAACTCAAGAAAATCTATGTCTGAATTCAATGAAGGATTAATCTTAGTAGTATAGTATTTGTAGCAGAGAGAACACAAACATTCTGTCATCCAAATAACAATGCATGGCCTATTTGATAATTTCATCTTTGAGAAATAATTTATAACAATGTTTTCGCACAACGATATTACCACACAATTATTATTCTTCCTGAGTTTTAGTTGCATAATGGATAACCGAACGAAAATAAAAACTTAGAATCTGTTGTTATTTTTAAGCATCGCAAATGGAAATTTTGCAAAAGGAAATACTAAAATGGAAATGAATAAAATGGTTCTAGGTGTTTAACCCCCCTGAAACTACTACCCTCATGGAAAATACCCCCCATGCAAAACACCCCCCAGAAAATACCCCCCATGGAACACCCCCCTCCCCGCAGAAAATACCCTAAGTATTTTCATTTAAGTCTTTTATGATGATCGCTGATCAAAGTTAATGTTATTTGTGCCTTTATTTTGTTATTTTACTGTGTTCATGGCCGTATATTTGGCTTTGAAATATACTTATCTATCTATCCATCTAATATACAGAACAATTGTACCAAACACATTTTGCATGCAGACCTGCTACACTTTACCCCCCACCCCTCTATTGTGTAAATCTATGGCCCAAATTTATTTCTAAAGTAACAAAGAAACTAACGAAAAATCCGGTGTGTTCTCGAATTTTACACAGCGTAAACTTGAATGAGTGGCGCATAACACACAAGTATCATAATTCCTCCCCCCTACGGAAATTAAAAAATAAAAAAAATAAATCTCAAATAAAATTATCAAATTAGGATAGCCTTATTTTTCAGGGGGGGGGGGTATTTTCCGTAGGGAAGGGGGGTTTGCGGGGGGTATTTTTCAGGGGGTAATTTTTCACTTGGGGTATTTTTCAGGGGGTAAGTTTCCACGGGGGTATTTTCCATGGGGGGGATATATTTCATGGGGTGTATTTTAAGTAGGGAGGGGGTATTTTCCGGGATAGTATTTTCTGAGGGTTTTTTTTCCACGGGGGCTATTTTCCAGGGTGGGGTAATCGCCAGGTGGTGGGTAAACACCGGCCACCGATCCTTTTACTATATAATGGGTAAATGAAATGCCCCTATGAACCAAACCATAAGCGGCCGGTTATTCACGGGGAGACATATATTGCTAATGAACAAGTTTTTTTTTAACGCAAAATATATAAAACGAATAATAATTTTGGCAAATTCCCCCTGTGTAGCATTTACCCTGAAAAGTTTACCCCCTGTAAATTTACCTTCCGATGAAAAATTCTTCCCATGGAATTCTGAAAAATTCCCCCTGTGTAGCATTTACTTTGAAAACTTTACCCCCTGTAAACTTAATTTCTGATGAAAAATTCTTCCCATGGAAAATCCACCCAGCAGAAAATTCGCCTGCCCCCACCCAAAAATGAATGCATACTTCTCAATAACAAATATAATACGTAAGCAATGAGAAAACAAAGAAAAGAATTTGAAAGTGACAAACGGGTCTATTCCATATATCCTCTGAAGCATTTTAGCTAAATTTACCAACTTAGTTGCTAAGGGGTCATAGCTCTGTGGTCCGAGTCTTCTCTAGATTAGTGAGTGGTAGACGGTTCGATTCTGCCCGCCTCGTCTTTTGTACAGTTATTTTTCGCAGCTTTAAATGTCTGTGACGGAAAGTTTTCATTTTGCAAGAAAATACAGTTTTAAAAGTAATGAAAAATATTCTTTATTTATTTATATTCTACATTTTCATCCTTGCTGCGCAACTGCTGTGGACCCAACGAAAACCAGGCCATCCCTGAATGGAGTGGGAAGATGCTGTAAGGAAAGAATTAAGAAAAATGGGAACTTCTTGGGAGGACCTAAAGAGGGAGACTCTGAATAGCATAGGAAGAGAGATGAGCGTAAATGGATGTGCTAGGATCAATTGGCTTGGTGTTGCAGTGACTTTTTAGCAGTAGCTATTTTTATGAAAGACAACAGCGATAATTCACGGTAATATAGGGAGTGGGCAACAATTTTTTTTATTAAGGACAATCTTCAAAACCTATTCGATGGTTTGTTTTCGATCCCCTCTTTGTGATTGGTGCTTCTGATGGCAGACAAACACCATTCGTCTTAAAACAAGAGTTTGCTTATATAACCAAAAATATTTAGTTTTTTTCAAAGACTAAATAGTGGGGAAATGAGTATACCATAAAAAAACAGAAGAAAAAATGGCCTACGTTTCTAGGGAAGGTGATTGTAGAACAGATATGTTTGATAATTTGATTAAGTGATGCCCAAAAATTAAAAAAGTTAGGGGCTTAGGGTGGCTCATGCTCGGGCTTATTACCGAAGCCCCATATCCGATTGTTCCTTAAGAAATCCTAAATATTTGTCTTGAATAAAAAAAAATTAAAGCTAGTTTAGCTGATGTCTCATTTTGAACAAAATATTGTTTCAACAAAATTTTAATTTCTTAACATTCACGAAATATTTATTTGTTGCTGTTTCAAAGTCACTTCCGTTTTAACTACTCCCCCTCCAATGCCTGGAAGTGCTGTCAATTCACACCACTAGAGGGAGGTACAAAATGTATTTTTTAATTAGAAGGGAGAATATTTGCCGTTTCGCAATATCTTCAATAAAAATACAAAAAGTGTTTCATTCATAAAGACAGCCCCAATCACCCCCCTAAAAAAAACAATATTTTCTTCTAAAATCGAAGAAGCCGACATCTGTTTTTTAGGGGGCCAATCAGAGACAACGGAGGT
>NW_028298528.1:0-3648 GCF_049724085.1 Artemia sp. Qi Xiang Cuo
CAGAGAAAATTTACACTTCCTATGCCGAAATGCTAGGAAAAAAGTCGTGTCCTAGTATCTTACATATTCCCCCCTCCCACGCACACCCAATCAAACAAATGGTTTTGCACACATCTCAAAATTGTCCCGCATCTACAATGTTCTTCAACGCTGCGAAGCCCATAAAAAATGACACCAAAAAGTTAGAAACCAACAAGGATAATTACTAACTGCTAAATTCGGTGACTTCAAACGAGAACTTGCTATCGTTTCCACAATCTAGCCTATGTTTGCTTCTAAGCGAAATATTCGTTGGTAAAAACACTGCCATGAAAATCATTGCAAGTGGACATGCAATTGTACAAGCTGCACGCCCGCGCGTAGTCATTTCTCCCTTGCTACTAGGAGTGGCTCTTCAAATGCATCACCACTATTCCTCCAAATTCATGATTGATACCTTGAATTCTCTGGGGGTTTGTTACTCCTATGCTGAAGTTTTGAGGTTTGAGAATAACGCGGCTGTTTATTATGGAATCGAACTGCAAGGAATTACTTCTGACTGCCAACAAGTGGCGGACAACGTTGATCACAACACATGTACTCTCGATGGTAGAAACACCTTTCATGGCATGGGTAGCACTGCTGCTGTAACCCCAGGGCTAAAAGTCACCTTAAAAATATTCCTAGGTGGGAGGTTACCGCTGAGGAGATAAACGCAACTGGAAAAATCAGAATCGTCCATAGAAAGTCAAACAATCCAGTTCTTTTGACAATATATTATGATCTTCTTCATCCAGGATTCGAAGAAGATATGATTTCAAGCTAAGATGTTCTTTGGCTTATGTCGTAGTATCTCAAGCAACCTAAGCTAGGATGGGGTGGAACCATGCAATTGTATCCTTTCTACGCTGACATTCATTGCCCATCAAGGCGAAAGGTACAGATTTACTACGGTCGTAACCTTTGACCAGACTTTGTAGGTGAAGCCCATGAAGATTATTATTGCAGAAAAACCTGGAAGTAGCGTTGCAAAAGTAGTGGGTAGACTAGGAGGATTCCACACCCTCAGGACTTTTGTCGGTGCCATTGGATCTCTGATGGATGGAACTGGTCTGAAAGAAATCTTGGAACTAATGTATGCTTCCGATACAGTTCCTTATAAGAGGCAACGCTGTAGCGTTGCCTATAGTAAAGGCCATACGTCTACAATGTTTTAGTATTTATTTATTATTTTTTTCCCAGAGGCACTTCATATGGAAGGTGTCGTCGTAAAAACTTCAAAGGGGGCTCATTCGATTGGAAATCGAGAGTTCTAGTGCCCTTTTTAATAGTCGAAAATGATTGAAGAGCAACTAGCCCCCCCCCCCGCGCCCATCATTCCCTCAAACACATCCAATCAAAATTTTGAGATAGCTATTTTGTTCAGCGTAGTTGATTTCCAGATATAAATTATATTTATGAGGAGGACACTCCCCCACAACCCTCAGGGCAAGGGTGTTAAGTTATGCCCTGGGGGCATATAAGGTTTTTATAAAAGGCTCGTCGTAGAAACTTCAAAAAAGGCTCAATCGATTGGAAATTCAAAGGGATAGTGCCCTTTTTAATAGTCGAAAGTGATTGGAGGGCAACTAGCCCCCACCCCACGCCCATCATTCCCCCAAACGAATCCAATTAAAATCTTGTGATAGCCATTTTGTTCAACGTAGTTGATTTTCAGATAGAAAATATGTTTTTGAGGGGGACACTCCCCCACAACCGTCAAGGCAAGGGTTTTAAGTTATGCCCTCTGGGCATATAAGGTTTTTATAGAAGGCACTTTCCTAGAAACTTCAAAAAAGGCTCATTCGATTGGAAATTCAAAGGGCTAGGGCCCCTTTTAATAGTCGAAAGTGATTTGAGGGCAATTAAACCTCCTTTCACGCCCGTCATTCCCCCAAACACACCCAATCAAAATTTTAAAATAGCCATTTTATTAAACGTAGTTTTAAGTTCTGGAAATTAGGTCCTTGAGGATGACAACTCCCCCACAGCCCTCAGGGAAAGGGTTGTAAGTTATGCCCTGGAAGTATATAAGGTTTTGTATAGACAACATTGTCGTAGAAACTTCAGAAAGGGCTCATTCGATTGGAAATTTAAATGGCTAGTTCGCTTTTTAATAGTCGAAAGTGATTCTAAGGCAACTGACACCCCTTACACTCCCACCATTTCCCCAAACACATCCAATCAAAATTTTAGTATAGCCATTTTGTTCAACGTAGTCGAAAGTTCTGGAAATTATGTCTTTGAGCAGGACACTCCCCCCCCCCACAGTCTTCAGGGCTAGGGTTATAAGTTATGCCCTGGGGGCATGTATGGTTCTTATGGAAGGAATGATCGTATAAACTTGAGAGAGGGCTAATTTGATTGGAAGTGGAAAGTTCTAGTTCACTTTTTAAGCGTCAAATGATATTGGAGGGTAACCAGCTCCCCCAAACCCTTTTTTCCCAAATGCAACCAATAAAAATTTTAAGATAGCTATTTTGTTAAAAATAGTTCAAAGATCATATAACAAAAATTCCGGTGTTGACACAACCCACCAGGGCCCAGGGGCAGGCGTTGTAAGCTATGCCTTGGGGGCATATATGGGTCTTATGGAAGGGATGCTCGTATTGACTTCAAAGAGGGATCATTTGATTGGAAATTAAAAGTTCTAGTTCACTTTTTAAGAGTCAAAAGAGATTAGAGGACACCTAGCCTCCACTCCACGCCCTTTTTTCCTTAAACCCATCCGACAAGAACTTTGAGATATTTTTTTTTGAAAATTGTTCAAAGACCATATAACGAAAACTCAGAGGTCAACACAGCCCCCCAGGGCCTGAGGGCAGGTGTGTTGTAAGTTATGCCCTTGAGAAATATATGGTTCTTACTGAAGGGATGCTCGTAAAAAATTAAGAGATGGCTCACTTGATTGGAAATTGAAAGTTCTAGTTAAGTTTTTTGAGTCAAAAGAGATTGGAGGGCAACCAGCCTCCCCACGCCCCTTTTCCTCCAAATGTATCCACTAAAAAATTTGAGATAGCCATTAAGTTAAAAATTTCTCAAAAGTCAGTTAACAAAAACTCAGGTGTCATTACAACCCCCCAGGGCCCGGGGGCCGGCGTTGTAAGTTATGCCAAATTTTTAGATAGCAATTTTGTTAAAAATAGTTCAAACATCAGATAATAAAAACTCCGAGGTTGACACAAACCCATTTTTTCACTTTGATATTGTTACTTTGATACCAGTTTTGATACTTTGATGAATATTTGATTTTTTTTAAAGTTTGATTTTGAAATAAGAAATTTTTGAAAACTTGAAATTTTTTGCAATAAAAAACGAACAAAAATCAATTAAAAAAAACTTTCTGAAAAATAGTTTTTCAAAGAAAAGTAAAGGCCATTTCAAACTTAAGCTCAGCAGATACAAATACCTTTTAAAATTCAAACTCAAAACGACCAGAAATTACTATTAAAGAATAAATGAAACCCAAAACGAACAGAAATTAAATAAGCAATCGTAGCAAAAACATGCAACAAGTAATAATATAAAAGAATAAATAGATCTTAAAGCGAGTAATGCTTAGATTGAATATGAGTATCAAGCTTAAAATGAAAAAAATATTTTCCTATTGAAGCATAAATGAAACTTAAA
>NW_028298529.1:0-3640 GCF_049724085.1 Artemia sp. Qi Xiang Cuo
GCCATTCTACTAAAATCTTCCAATAAAAACTCCATATTTCTACCTGGGACCCTGTCTATTTGTTCTTGTAACTGTGGATAAATTCATCTGAGTCACTATTACATCCGTCTGTTGGTTCTACAGGGGGGATATACTACTGTGACTAATACTCTGTAATTTTTAGTCATAAAATGAACAACTAGAATTCTATTATTAATACCTATCAAACTTAAAAAGGGTTAAGCAGTTTCCTTATTCATCTTTGGCCCTACTCCCTGCAAATATAGCCTTCCTATCTGAGTAAATAAGTTCTACATCACCTAGTTTCATGTTTCCTAACCCTTGGATATAAGTTCCAGAAACTCCAAATAAGTCTAGCTCAAATCGTTTGAATTCGTCAGTCAGAATGTCGATTCCAAGTTTCAATTTTATCTGCTGTTTAAACGAGTGTGTTATGCCGTGTCTTCATAGTAACTTTTTCAGGCAAAGGTACTTTTTTAGAAGTTGCTTTTTCTACTAGCTCCGGACTCTGTAGGTGTTTTTGAAGATTCAACAAGCCAATCGGACGTATTTTAAGTTAATTTACAGAAATAACCGAATTCGAGAACAAAAAGCTGTTTTTTTCACATCGCATGACAGAACCATGATGAAGACAGGAATTTAACCAGCAAAAAAAATTAAAATGTGCGAACCTGATAAACTTCTGAATACGTAGTGGAAGAGGAGTGGGTTAGAAAATACTATTGAAAATTTAGTCGCCAAAAAGTTGAAAGTGAATTAAGCCAGTGAATTAAGGTTGAAAGACCTTAACTAAACTATAGCTTACTATTGTTTTACTGAGATTCGTCATATATGCTTATTATTTTCAGACTTAAACTGCTTTACTGAATCTGAAAAATCAATTAGGTTTGTGTCCAAAATAATTCAAATACGAGTATGGATCTTACTTACACTCAGAGTTCAAATTAAGCCAAGAAAAAGATCAATAATCAAATTTATAAAGAAAATCACAAGACACAAAAAGTCAAAATATATTGGAAAAATTACTAAAAGAATTTGCTTTTTTCAATCAAAACTATCGGACTGATTTTCAACTTTTCGAAAATTTTTCTATATCTATTTCGAGCGATTTCGTTGATGCCTCCTTTGACTTATATTAAATAAAAAAACAAGTTTTTCTTAACTGAAAGTAAGGAGCGACATTAAAACTTAAAACGAACAGAAATTATTCCGCATATGAAAGGGGCTGTCCCCTCCTCAACGTCTCGCTCTTTACGCTAAAGCTTTTGTATTGTTATAAAAAATAAAGTTGTGAGACAGAGTCAAACTTTAGCGCAAAGAGCGAGGCGTTGAGGAGGGGACAGCCCCTTTCATATACGGAATAATTTCTGATCGTTTTAAGTTTTAATATCGCTCCTTACTTTCAGTTTAAAAACTTGTTTTTTTTTAATTTAATTTCTGAACGTTTTCAATTAATGCAGCTTTGATTTTGGCTCACCGTACATGAATAACTAAAACGAAATTTGCGCATTAATTTTACTTTTTTTTGGATAAATGACTTTCTTGAAATTTTGATCTGACGTAACTTACGAATTAACTTACGTAACGAACTTCTATATTCGTAAATTTTTATTACGTATATTAGGGGATTCGCCCCCTGGTCAATACCTCGCTCTTTACGCTCAAGTTCAAATTTTGTTCCAATTCTTTAAGAATGGCCCCTTAATCACAAAGTCCGTTTGTTAGAATAAATAGCTCTGATCAAAGTACAAAAATAAACTTTAGCGTAAAGAACGAGGTAATAACTAATGGGCGAACCCAATAATTACACGGATTAATTTTTGTTCGTCACAAGTTTTAATGTCACTCCTTACTTTCAGTTTAAAAAACTTGTTTTTTTTTATTTAATTTCTGAACGTTTTTCAATTAATACAGCTTTGATTTTGGCTCACCGTACATGAATAATTAAAACGAAATTTGCATATTAATTTTACTTTTATTGGCTAAATGGCTTTCTCGAAAATTTGATCTGACGTAACTTACGAATTAACTTACGTAACGAACTTCTATATTCGTAAATTTGTATTACGTATATTAGGGGATTCGCCCCCTATTCAATACCTCGCTCTTTACGCTAAAGTTCAAATTTTGTTCCAATTCTTAAGAATGACTCCTTAATCACAAAGTTCGTTAATTAGAATAAATAGCTCTGATCAAAGTACAAAAAAAAACTTTAGCGTAAAGAGCGAGGCAACAACTAGGGGCCAACCCAATCATATACGTAATAATTTCTGTTGGTTTTAAGTTTTAGTGTCGCTCCTTACTTCCAGTTGAAAAAACTGTTTTTTTTATTTAATGTCTGATCAATTTTTGTTTTAAAATAATGCTGGGAAATCCGGCACCTCCTTCATAGCAATGTCCCTTCCCCCATGAAAACTTCCTACATGAAAAGATCCTCCCACGTAACATCATAACCACCACCACCCCCCCAACTACCAGAAAAAATCCCTCCCTGAAAACTTCTGCATACTTCACAATGACCAATACTATATGTAAACATTGGGCAAAGTTCATAACTTGCAGCCCTTCCCCCGGGGACTGTGGGGGATTAAGTCATCCTCAAAGACATAGTTATTATATTTTTCGACCATGCTGAAATGGCTATCTCCAAATTTTGAACGTGTGACTTTGAGAAAAAAATTAGCGTCAGAGGAGGCCTAGTTGCCCTCCATTTTTTGGTCACTTAAAAAGGGCACTAGAACTTTTAATTTCCATTCGAATGAGCCGCCCGTGATTTTGTAGGACCAATGGGTCGATACCATCACGCCTGAAAAAAAAACCAAATAAACACGCATCCGTGATCATTCTCCAGGCAAAAAATACAAAATTCCACATTTTTGCAGATAGGAGCTTGAAACTTCTATAGTAGGGTTCTCTGATATGCTGAATCTGATGGTGTGATTTTCAATAAAGTCTTATGACTTTTAGGGGTGTTCCTCTCTCTTTTCGAAAAAAAGGCAAATTTTTTTAGGCGTGTGACTTTTGATGGGAGACTAAACTTGATGAAACGTATATATTTGAAATCAGCATAAAAATTTGATTCTTTTGGTACGTCTATTAGTTTCAAAATTGCGTTTTTTAGACATTCGTTTACTATTGAGCCGGATCGCTCCTTACTTACAGTATGTTACCACGAACTGTTTGAAAACTAAGACATAGGTTTAAACACCATTAATTTAAGGTAAAATTGGCTCTTCCACTTCCATCTTATGACAATTTACCCATTGGTCAGATTCTGAAACATAAAATTACGACTATTGACCCCCCCCCTGTCCCAACCTCTTTCGCAGGGTATGAATGCCACAGCTCCTGTTTTTAAATTTAACACTAAATTCAAGGTGATCTTATGTAAATAGCGATTTTTTTGAAAATGTAGTTTGCATGTTAGTAGAGGAGGGGGTTCTACTCGTGACGGGACTCCTTATATGGGCATAGAACCACGTGGTTTATGGTTTTGTCAGTGAGAATTTGAAAAAACAGGAACTTTGTCACATTTATGTATGTTTTTATGGTTTTTCTCAGTGAGAATGGAAAAACAGGAACTTTGTCACATTTATGTCTGTTTTAATGGATGGTTATGTGTGTTGGTGAATTTATTTGA
>NW_028298530.1:0-3638 GCF_049724085.1 Artemia sp. Qi Xiang Cuo
GCAAGAGTTGGAATATTTCAGTAGTGTTTGGTTGTGGTTTACCTTGTCACAGTTACATTTTCTTGATTTTTCAAAGTTCATTTTGAATTTCTTTCGTTGAAATGCAAGAGTTGGAATATTTCAGTAGTGTTTGGTTGTGGTTTACCTTGTCACAGTTACATTTTCTTGATTTTTCAAAGTTCATTTTGAATTTCTTTCGTTGAAATGCAAGAGTTGGAATATTTCAGTAGTGTTTGGTTGTGGTTTACCTTGTCACAGTTACATTTTCTTGATTTTTCAAAGTTCATTTTGAATTTCTTTCGTTGAAATGCAAGAGTTGGAATATTTCAGTAGTGTTTGGTTGTGGTTTACCTTGTCACAGTTACATTTTCTTGATTTTTCAAAGTTCATTTTGAATTTCTTTCGTTGAAATGCAAGAGTTGGAATATTTCAGTAGTGTTTGGTTGTGGTTTACCTTGTCACAGTTACATTTTCTTGATTTTTCAAAGTTCATTTTGAATTTCTTTCGTTGAAATGCAAGAGTTGGAATATTTCAGTAGTGTTTGGTTGTGGTTTACCTTGTCACAGTTACATTTTCTTGATTTTTCAAAGTTCATTTTGAATTTCTTTCGTTGAAATGCAAGAGTTGGAATATTTCAGTAGTGTTTGGTTGTGGTTTACCTTGTCACAGTTACATTTTCTTGATTTTTCAAAGTTCATTTTGAATTTCTTTCGTTGAAATGCAAGAGTTGGAATATTTCAGTAGTGTTTGGTTGTGGTTTACCTTGTCACAGTTACATTTTCTTGATTTTTCAAAGTTCATTTTGAATTTCTTTCGTTGAAATGCAAGAGTTGGAATATTTCAGTAGTGTTTGGTTGTGGTTTACCTTGTCACAGTTACATTTTCTTGATTTTTCAAAGTTCATTTTGAATTTCTTTCGTTGAAATGCAAGAGTTGGAATATTTCAGTAGTGTTTGGTTGTGGTTTACCTTGTCACAGTTACATTTTCTTGATTTTTCAAAGTTCATTTTGAATTTCTTTCGTTGAAATGCAAGAGTTGGAATATTTCAGTAGTGTTTGGTTGTGGTTTACCTTGTCACAGTTACATTTTCTTGATTTTTCAAAGTTCATTTTGAATTTCTTTCGTTGAAATGCAAGAGTTGGAATATTTCAGTAGTGTTTGGTTGTGGTTTACCTTGTCACAGTTACATTTTCTTGATTTTTCAAAGTTCATTTTGAATTTCTTTCGTTGAAATGCAAGAGTTGGAATATTTCAGTAGTGTTTGGTTGTGGTTTACCTTGTCACAGTTACATTTTCTTGATTTTTCAAAGTTCATTTTGAATTTCTTTCGTTGAAATGCAAGAGTTGGAATATTTCAGTAGTGTTTGGTTGTGGTTTACCTTGTCACAGTTACATTTTCTTGATTTTTCAAAGTTCATTTTGAATTTCTTTCGTTGAAATGCAAGAGTTGGAATATTTCAGTAGTGTTTGGTTGTGGTTTACCTTGTCACAGTTACATTTTCTTGATTTTTCAAAGTTCATTTTGAATTTCTTTCGTTGAAATGCAAGAGTTGGAATATTTCAGTAGTGTTTGGTTGTGGTTTACCTTGTCACAGTTACATTTTCTTGATTTTTCAAAGTTCATTTTGAATTTCTTTCGTTGAAATGCAAGAGTTGGAATATTTCAGTAGTGTTTGGTTGTGGTTTACCTTGTCACAGTTACATTTTCTTGATTTTTCAAAGTTCATTTTGAATTTCTTTCGTTGAAATGCAAGAGTTGGAATATTTCAGTAGTGTTTGGTTGTGGTTTACCTTGTCACAGTTACATTTTCTTGATTTTTCAAAGTTCATTTTGAATTTCTTTCGTTGAAATGCAAGAGTTGGAATATTTCAGTAGTGTTTGGTTGTGGTTTACCTTGTCACAGTTACATTTTCTTGATTTTTCAAAGTTCATTTTGAATTTCTTTCGTTGAAATGCAAGAGTTGGAATATTTCAGTAGTGTTTGGTTGTGGTTTACCTTGTCACAGTTACATTTTCTTGATTTTTCAAAGTTCATTTTGAATTTCTTTCGTTGAAATGCAAGAGTTGGAATATTTCAGTAGTGTTTGGTTGTGGTTTACCTTGTCACAGTTACATTTTCTTGATTTTTCAAAGTTCATTTTGAATTTCTTTCGTTGAAATGCAAGAGTTGGAATATTTCAGTAGTGTTTGGTTGTGGTTTACCTTGTCACAGTTACATTTTCTTGATTTTTCAAAGTTCATTTTGAATTTCTTTCGTTGAAATGCAAGAGTTGGAATATTTCAGTAGTGTTTGGTTGTGGTTTACCTTGTCACAGTTACATTTTCTTGATTTTTCAAAGTTCATTTTGAATTTCTTTCGTTGAAATGCAAGAGTTGGAATATTTCAGTAGTGTTTGGTTGTGGTTTACCTTGTCACAGTTACATTTTCTTGATTTTTCAAAGTTCATTTTGAATTTCTTTCGTTGAAATGCAAGAGTTGGAATATTTCAGTAGTGTTTGGTTGTGGTTTACCTTGTCACAGTTACATTTTCTTGATTTTTCAAAGTTCATTTTGAATTTCTTTCGTTGAAATGCAAGAGTTGGAATATTTCAGTAGTGTTTGGTTGTGGTTTACCTTGTCACAGTTACATTTTCTTGATTTTTCAAAGTTCATTTTGAATTTCTTTCGTTGAAATGCAAGAGTTGGAATATTTCAGTAGTGTTTGGTTGTGGTTTACCTTGTCACAGTTACATTTTCTTGATTTTTCAAAGTTCATTTTGAATTTCTTTCGTTGAAATGCAAGAGTTGGAATATTTCAGTAGTGTTTGGTTGTGGTTTACCTTGTCACAGTTACATTTTCTTGATTTTTCAAAGTTCATTTTGAATTTCTTTCGTTGAAATGCAAGAGTTGGAATATTTCAGTAGTGTTTGGTTGTGGTTTACCTTGTCACAGTTACATTTTCTTGATTTTTCAAAGTTCATTTTGAATTTCTTTCTGTTGAAATGCAAGAGTTGGAATATTTCAGTAGTGTTTGGTTGTGGTTTACCTTGTCACAGTTACATTTTCTTGATTTTTCAAAGTTCATTTTGAATTTCTTTCGTTGAAATGCAAGAGTTGGAATATTTCAGTAGTGTTTGGTTGTGGTTTACCTTGTCACAGTTACATTTTCTTGATTTTTCAAAGTTCATTTTGAATTTCTTTCGTTGAAATGCAAGAGTTGGAATATTTCAGTAGTGTTTGGTTGTGGTTTACCTTGTCACAGTTACATTTTCTTGATTTTTCAAAGTTCATTTTGAATTTCTTTCGTTGAAATGCAAGAGTTGGAATATTTCAGTAGTGTTTGGTTGTGGTTTACCTTGTCACAGTTACATTTTCTTGATTTTTCAAAGTTCATTTTGAATTTCTTTCGTTGAAATGCAAGAGTTGGAATATTTCAGTAGTGTTTGGTTGTGGTTTACCTTGTCACAGTTACATTTTCTTGATTTTTCAAAGTTCATTTTGAATTTCTTTCGTTGAAATGCAAGAGTTGGAATATTTCAGTAGTGTTTGGTTGTGGTTTACCTTGTCACAGTTACATTTTCTTGATTTTTCAAAGTTCATTTTGAATTTCTTTCGTTGAAATGCAAGAGTTGGAATATTTCAGTAGTGTTTGGT
>NW_028298531.1:0-3636 GCF_049724085.1 Artemia sp. Qi Xiang Cuo
TGAAACTAATTGTTTTTCAGTGACTTAGTAGGCCTACTAGTGGATGCTATATCTAGTGATTACAATGAATTATTCATCACTAACCGATATATACAATGGTTTATGCACAAATTATCGTTATTCGTGGTAACGAACTGTAGGGAGGAGCGACGCGCATCAATAGCAACCAAAACTCTAAAAAACCGACTTTGAAGCCAATAGCTACATTAAAAAATTGGCCTATTAAGCTGATTCCAAGTAGTTACGTTTCATTAAGTTTAGTATTCCCCATCGAAAGCAACGAGCCGGAGAAAAATAAGTGTCTGATCATAGGCAGCGCGCTAGCGCTGCCTAAGTAAAGAACGATGTGGGCACAATGTGTTTTATTTTCTCCAAACCCGGGCACTTAGTATCGAAGGAGTTGTCGTAGAAACTTAGAAAACGGCTTGGAAATTGGAGTGGATAGTCCCCTTTTTAATAGTCGAAATTGATTGGAGGGTGACTAGCCCCCCCCCACGCCCATCATTCCTCCAAACACATCCAATAAAAAGTTTGAGATAGCCATTTTGATCAGCGTAGCTGATTTCCAGATAGAAAATATATTTTTGAGGAGGAGACTCCCCCACAACCCTCAGGGCAAGGGTTTTAAGTTATGCCCTCCCACACAACCCGCAGGTTAAGGATTTTAAGTTATGCCCAGGGGGCGTATAAGGTTTTTATAGATTATGTTTTTGAGGTGGACACTCCCCCACAACCCGCAGGTTAAGGGTTTTAAGTAATGCCCAGGGGGCGTACAAGGTTTTTATAGAACGTGCTGTCGTAGAAACTTCAAAACAGGCTCATTCGATTGAAAATTCATAGGGCTAGTGCCCTTTTTAATATTTGATAGTGATTGGAGGGCCACTAGCCCCCCCCTCCGACGCCCATCATTCCCCCAAATACATCCAATAAAAATTTTGAGATAGCTATTTTGTTCAGCGTAGCTGATTTCCAGATAAAATAAATATGATTTTGAGGAGGATACTCCCCCACAACCCTCAGGGCAAGGGTTTTAAGTTATGGCCTTGGGGCATATAAGGTTTTTATAGAAGGCGTTGTCGTAGAAACTTCGAAAAGGCTTATTCGATTGGAAATTCAAAAGGCTAGTGACCTTTTTAATAGTCGAAAGTGATTGGAGGGCAACTAGCCCCCACCCACGCCCATCATTCCTCCAAAGACATCAAATAAAAATTTTGAGATAGCCATTTTGTTCAGCGTAGTTTATTTCCGTAGTTGAAGACCCCTATGCCTTCCCAAGGCCAGAACAATATTTGCACTTTACTGAAAAAATACAAATGAATGTTCATTGTCAGTTTAATATGCATATACTGATATTTAATAATCAAAATTTTAATATTATTTGATTTATTAAAGTTTTAAAATTAAAAACATTTGAATTTTTTCAGTAAAGTGCAAATTTTGTTCTGGCCGTGGGAAGGCATAGGTGTTTTCAAGCTCCCAATTGCAAAAAGGCGGATTTTCTTTGGCAGAAGAAATTTTACTGATGCGTGTTTATTTTTTTTACATTGATAATTGAACCATGATCAATCGATCGTGATCCTAGAATATCGTAAGAGGGCTCAAGTGAATCGAAACTAGAGTTCTAGTGTGCTTTTTGAGTGATTCAAAAATTTAGGGGCAAATAGCCCCCCTCCCACCCCTTTTTTAGCCGAAGTTGTCCGATCAAACCTTTTAGATAACCTTTAGTAGTGATGCTGTATGCAATCCTACGAGTACACCTTATATGGGCACTAGATCTTGCCTATACTAAACTAGAGCATTGACCTACTTACATAACCAGCCGTCCAGACAGGTGTACAACACTTTAGGGTGAATGACCTACATATTCCTGTCAGGACACGAGTAGCAAATATTAGATCTTGAACAGACCAAGACAGAAATTGGGATAAGCAAACACCCGCCCAGACGCAAAGGCACAGAGAGTGAGATAGATAACAACAAATGCAAACCCACAGATTCTGACATACAAACAGACAAAGACAGACACTGGGACAAGCACACTGAGACAAAGACAGACACACCCACCCAGACACACAAGCGCAGAGAGTGAGAGAGAAGTCGTTGTTTAGATCTCAGTGTGATTACATCTAAAATCGGATATCATTTCGTAACAACAATTGGCTTGGTGACATATAATCCTCTTCCACAGTTACCAATAATTAGTAGACTGTGAATTGATTATATCTGTGGATATTATTCTTTGAAATCCGTTGAAAACTTAATTAAATGGGGACTTTTGTATACTAATAGAATCATGAAAAAGTGGTGCATTCAACTATACCAACATTGCCAGAAATTTAGGAATTTTGAGCATAAAATTTAGTACATAAATTGCTGGGAATAGGATAATTGCGACGTGTCCAATATCAATTATCAATTGGAATTATACTAATGATTGTTAGTGGCGCTCAGTGAGGACGTGGGGAACAGTAACGGACTTTTTTTTAAGCAAGCACCAGTGCCAACTCTGAAATTACCACTCAGGGTTAGGTTGAAGATCCTATTTCCAATCGTGCTGTTTCCCGTCTAAACAGGCTTTAAATCTCTGCCGTTTGTGCCATTATGTCGAAACCTACGATATATATTTGCCCGGAGTGTAAACTATGCACCGCTAGTGGCACGGTTCAGTGCAGTCGGTGTCAACTGTGGCTACATCCCAAGTGCACAGGGATTACAATTGAGGAGAGAAAACCACAGAGTGAGTGGTACTCCTTAGACTGCCAGTTCTCCCCTCCTCTGAATCATCCTTCAAAATCATCGATGTCGCCATGCTCCCTACCCCCTGGTACTAAATTACTACGAAGTACCCCCATGTCTACCCTGAAATTCACTACTCCAAAGACAGTTTCCAAAAACCAAGCTTCCCAAGCCCTCCCGTGTGCCTACTGTGAAAAGTATACCAAACAGCTGGTTTCGATCCAAGAAAAATATGGTACGATGTTAAAAAATCAATCAAGTCGTTAAGCGACTATAGTCAATTTGCAAAAACCAAGTCACATGATAGTTACGCTATTATAGAAAATAATTTCAAAGTACCAAGTCACATGATAGTTACGCTATTATAGAAAATAATTTAAAAGTACCAAGTCACATGATAGTTACGCTATTATAGAAAATAATTTCAAAGTACCAAGTCACATGATAGTTTATCTATTTTAGAAAATAATATAAAAGTACCAAGTCACATGATAGTTACTCTATCGTAGAAAATAATTTCAAAGTACCAAGTCACATGATAGTTACACTATTGTAGAAAATAATTTCAAAGTACCAAGAAATTTAATTCTGGAAATTATGAAAAAAAACAAAAATTTAGACAGGGTTACGTGCGTGCACGTAACCCTGTCTAATAACGTAACTATATGTCTAATAATAGACATATAGTTATAATGTAGTGTCTAATGTATAATGTAGTTATAATGTATAATGTCTAATAACGTAACTATAATGTGACTTGGTACTTTTGAAATTATTTCTACAAAAGCGTAACTATCATGTGACATGGTACTTTGAAATTATTTTCTACAATAGCGTAACTATCATGTGGCTTGGTACTTTGATATTATTTTCTAAAAAAGCGTAACTATCATGTGACAC
>NW_028298532.1:0-3632 GCF_049724085.1 Artemia sp. Qi Xiang Cuo
TAGGTCATTGACCCCATTAACCACGTGTTCTCCCTAATGACTCTATGCCCATATTTGGGGTGAAAAAAAGTTATAGGTGGCAGCAGGGGTGAGCAATGGGGGTATAAGATAGCTCTCTACTGACAATGTCGTTCAATATTTTTCTTCCTTTTTTAGCTTTTGATTTTTGGACAAGAACGGATAGGTTGCCAATTCTTTTTTGAGATGCACAATATTAGTATTAAACAAAAAACTTACTACATTTTAAAAAATAGACAATCAGTATATAGTACAGCTACAAGAAATGTAAAGCCTTCCCAAATTACGATTTTAAAATTCAATTCTATAGAAGAAGACTGAAAATAAATGAATAGTAAACAGAGGAAGCAACACCATTTGAAACTTGCTCCTAAGGTTGTTGCTTGGTATCTAATTAATAAACATATTCATTAATTATAACTGAAGATTGTGCAACAGGATTGGAAGAAAGTTCAATATCATTTTTAATCAGTTTATATATCGTTAAAATCCGTCTTTGAGCAGTCGAAAATTCAACTGATTGGAGAAAAAAATACAATGCAACGCTTATTTCAATTTTTTATATTAAGATTTCAATTTTTTCAATACTTCTAGAAAGACCTGAGGTCAGTTTTCTCTGAATTAGTGTTTAACATGTGAAAATTTAAGCCAGTAGCATAATCAAGCCCCCTCGCAGAATTTTTTTTGTGGAGCATGGAATTAATTTGTAAAAGGTCGAGGGAGGGGTGGATTATAACGGAAAACAAAAGATGCAAACCAGCTGCGTAAACAATGCAGTGACTTGTAGGAAAACTCTAAAATATTTTTAATTGTGAAGGGGGAAAGAGGAACCAAGGCAACGCCAATGCACTATGCCTAATTTGTATTTATAGTTTGGAAAAGGGGGGAGGGGGCATTAAAGAAAACACATGAAAACCTGTCAAGTGCATGAAAAACACAGGAATAGTCGAAACCTTTCAAAATCCCAGACATTTCCAGGGAAAAAGACAAGAACACCAGCAAAAAAACCTTCAAATAATCGTACATCTATCACATTACTTTAGATTTAAAACAAAAAACAGGAGTTAAAGATTTTAAGCTTAAAAGTAAAAGAACTAAATTAACCTAACCACATATTTCGGCCATATATTCAGAGGTCCGTCAAGAATGCCTCCTGTTGGAATTGGTTGTGTGATAAGAGATATTTGCATATATACGAAGCCAAAACTAGCTTTTACCCATAAATCATGTTTAAGACTGATTTGTTTGTTACTTGATCCGCGTTTGTCTTTCATACATTTCGCCTGCTTTAGACTATTTATTCTTTTAAACATATCCCTTCCCAATAAATGTATACGTGCTCACCAATTTAATATCCCTTGCCAAAAGTTGCAACTGATCCTAAATGTCAAATGAAAGATATAGATATGAATAGCAGAGAAGGACTGACCCCGCGGCTCTGCTACCATAAATCACGCAGTTAATAGTAAAAATAAGATGAATAAAGTCCGTTAATTGATTTGTTTATAACTAGTTACACGTGCATAGCTTTTTAAATAGACAATACGCGGTTACAAAATATGAGTTATGATACTCTTCATAACATATTATTATATTTAAGATTAAGTCTTGAAGCAATTAAATAGTAACAAATTACATCTATTATGGAGTGTGTTTATTTGCTCTGGCCTGGTTGGACCAAACCTTTTATGTATAATTATATTAACTTGACACCAATAACTGTTTAAATGACCAAAAGAACAACTATAAAGTTTAACAAATCGCCAAAACAAAACATTATTGTTAACAACAAAAGGTATAAACTTACGATGTATTGAATTTAAATTCAAGAAATCATTGTCAATACCGTGTTTGAGTATTGCTTTCCTAAGCGGAGGTTTTGAAGTGCTTAGAACTGAAAACAAATGTCTATTTTCATGTAGTTTCTTCAGTGTCATGATAGCAACTAATAGGTCTTTTTTGTGTTCACAGGGAGATATACTGTAATTTCATTGTCAAAAATATCTGTGACTACACGCAGATCCTCGGGTGTATTTTGATTAAGATCCAATAGGATGTAGCCATAGGTTTTAATAGGTGCCTGTTTGTATGTCGAGAGCAGAACCTAGTTTGCTCTCATGTAGATTTTCGTGTTGAGAGTTATTCTTAAGATAGGGTAATGGACCACTGTGTATATGTTCCAATATATATAGTTCAATGCAACTGTTTGAATACACTTCCTCTGATGAAAGAGATTGTGTAGAACCAGAGTAACGGAAATCTATTCATGATTAGAGCGAACAGTGAAAAGTTGTAGCATTTCCTGGGACCATTGTTCAATAGATTTAGCCAGATTATCAATAATCAACAACTAACTAGTGTCAATAATGTATAAAGCATTAAGTCCCTTTATGATTTGTATGTGCACCACTGCTGACAGGGCACTTGCTTTTATTTTATCATATAACTCATGCCAAATAATGTAGTACTCCTAGATTTTTTTCAGCTTTTCCACATATATTAAATCGCAATTTTTAATTATTTTAGTTAAGAGTGTTGTTTTGCCTGACGTTGATGGTCCACACAGAACGATCTGAATGGTGTTTTAAATCGATAAATGTTCCCTTCAACAGTTCACCTAGACAACTAACTGTAGACTATGGCTGTCTAATGACTAAATAATTTCCCTATTACTACTCCGTTCAAGAATAATACTAATGAGAAGAAGAAGACGAATAAATAATAATATTTTCTTTTATTAAACCTAAAAAAGTAACAAAACTATTAAAAAATACTACATTGAAAAAGTCACATTAAACACGAAAAAAAATACACTTTTTTAATTTATTTATAATAAAATTCATCAAAAATAAATGGGAATCTGCCTCAAGGGGAAGGCTCAGAGCCCCTTCATTCCTCAAGTTCTGAGAGCAGGCGAGAGGGTTTAATTGTGGAGGGTATTGGTCTATATGCAGTTCTTAATAAAAAAAAAGATAGTTTCATTTTCTAATGTCAATTTATATGAGGTGATGTGCCCGTCGTTCCTTCATTTCGGACAGACAGGAGACAAAGGGGGTCATCCTCCATTTCTGAGGGGGCAGGAGAGGGAGGGGGACAATGGACCTTTCATCTTTGCCGAACAAAAAACAAAACATAATTCCCGCTCGTTTTGAGTTTGACTCGATTATTTCCTACAAGTTAAGTTAGAATGAAAATCAAGAATTTATGCATAGTTTTAACTAGCTAAGGCTATATCCGTTAAAGATAGGCCATTTTCTTTGATTTTGAAAATCGTTCATTTTTATAGAAAACTGCAATAAATAAACGGGAATCTGCCTCAAGGGGAAGGCTCAGTGCCCCTTCATTCCTCAACTTCTGAGAGCAGGGGAGGGGGTTTAATTTTGGAGGGAATTGGTCTCTAAACAGTTCATTATAAAAAAAGATAGTTTCATTTTTTAAGGTTAAGTTAATTTAGATGAGGTTATGCGCCCTTCGTTCCTCCATTTCTGTGGGGCAGGAGAGGGAGGGGGTCATCCTCCTTTTCTAAGGGGGCAGGAGAGGGAGGGGGTCAATTTTGGAGGGAAAACCAAAAATACTATGGGACCATTTGTAGTTTTATGTCAATCTTGACAATG
>NW_028298533.1:0-3628 GCF_049724085.1 Artemia sp. Qi Xiang Cuo
AGCTCTCAAGGGACCAAGGCATGGGCACCCATAAGCTGAATTCTAGGGGGGCAACTTCGTCTAATTGCTACTTTTATTGCTATATAATAGAAATCTCAGAACAAAAGTATAAAAATAAGGCAGCATCATTCAGCCGGGGGGGGGGGGCAAGATCCCCCCCTCCTCCCCCCCCTCCCCCATATGGGCGCCCATGGACCAAAGGGTTTTGGTTTTCCCAAAATCTGTTGTCGGGTATTTCATTATAGGAGGCACATTTGTAGTGAGAACCTTCAATTAATAAATTGTATTTGCTATATTATAAAATCCTAGAAAAGAAAAGTTCATGTTAGGTATTTATTAGATTTCATCTTTAATTAATAAAACGTTTTGTCTCATTTTGTATTTGAATGCTTTTTTTTATTGAAATGGTATGGCTATGATTTTTTGAAAATTATGCCTTTTAGAACTAAGTTGAGATTCGCTGAATTTTTAAATCTGAACTTTACATATTATGAAGCTTTCTTTTCTAATACTAATTTATTAGTATTATAAAAAAAAACTTATTAGTATTATAAATTCGTGTATATAAAAAAGAAAAGGATCAAATCACTGACAGGCAGGTAAGAGTTGTTCCAGTCAATTGGTTAAGTTCCTGTCAATTCCTGAGATTTTAGTTCTAGTTTGTGGCTCGGAATTCCTACCTTCTTTTAACTTGAATTTTTCTTCTTTTTCTAAGAGAATTCTAAAGAATTTTCGAAATTTTTAAATTTCTTTGGAATTCTAAAATTCTTAAAACCTTCTTTTGACTTTAAATGATCAAGAGTGTTATTGTATCATTAGTGTTGTCTTACTGCAACATGTGGCTTATCACGTATGTTTTGTAATTTTAAGTTTTAATTTATTACATGAATATTTTTTATGGTCGTGTTGGGTATATCGAGGTGTATTTTAGAAACTTGAGATGTTCTTTTAATTATGGTGTCTCTAGTAGCAGCTCAGCTTGAAAAGATGTATTGATTTGCACTATCAGCATTGGTTGTGTAGTTAGCTCATACTTATAATCATATACACTCAACTTAAAAAAATATAAATTCAAGACACAAAAAATAAAAAAAATACGAAAGAAAAAATAAACTCAAGACACAAAAAAAGACAAAAAATACGAAAAATATATACACTCAAGACACAAAAAAAAACAACGAAAAAAACATACACTCAATACACAAAAAAAAACAACACAAACTACTAAAAAAAAATATATTCAAGACGTTAAACGGCGGCAGTTCGTTCTTTTTTATATATGACAGCTTTCTGCTCAAAACGGCAATTTTCCCGAAAACAACATTCACTCCGAATTTTGACATTATTTTCCCATCA
This sequence comes from Artemia sp. Qi Xiang Cuo, assembly GCF_049724085.1. Lineage (NCBI taxonomy): Eukaryota > Metazoa > Arthropoda > Branchiopoda > Anostraca > Artemiidae > Artemia > Artemia sp. Qi Xiang Cuo. Next base: position 1,357 of record NW_028298533.1, read on the forward strand.
CGGTACCACGGAGGGAGAAAAAAAAAGGAAATTTCAAAATCGAAATTACTGGAAACACAAAGAATAAATATCTTTCTTTTTTAACAGAGGGTAAAAACCAGAAAAGTATAGAACTGAAAGACTGAAAAAAACCGAATATAATTTACATAAGCATTTACCATTATATTTACATCTGTTTCCAACACTCTTAGAGTAACCAACCTGAATCTTCAACCTATAATCAGAAATCAGCCGGGAACGGAAAGATCTTAGACTATTAGCAATATTAATGCCCAACCACCTGAAAGATTGGACAGAAGGGACAGAAAACGATTTGCATGCTAGAGAAGAAGGTGAAGAAAGGGAAGAGCCGAAAGTAAGGTACTCGCATTTATCAACTTTTAGATATAGACCAATCCGAGCAAATACTTCAGAAATGCAATTAATATATTTAGAAAGGCCATCTTTACTTCTGCTAATGACAAGAAGATCATCAGCATATGCTGGATATGATACATTAGATGACTCATAAAAAAAGTTGGAGGTATGTTAATTAGAACTTGAAAAATACAAATTTTAAATAGACTAGGTGATAGAACCCCTCCTTGTCAGACCCCTTTTCGGAAGGGTATCTTTTTTTGAAAAACTGAACCATTAACTTTAACATTAAGAAAAGATGTTGAGTACCAGTACTTCAGCAAGAAAATTCCAGAAAGGTTAATCCCTTTAGTAAAAAGAGAATGAAAAAGCTGAAAATCGTTAACAGAATCAAAAGCTTTCGAAATATCAAGAGCAATAAGGCGAATAGCTTGTTTATTTCGCGAAGAATCTACAAGAAGAGAAGAAAGAATTCGGTGAGCATGATTGCATTCAATCCCAGGTTGAAAACCAAACTGGTTCTCTCCAAAATTAGCCCCAGTAGGAAGATGCGGAAGAAGAATATGTTCTGAGACTTCGCTTAGGTTGCAAGATAATATAATAGATCGATACGAAGAACAATTAAGAGGGGAGTTTCCTTTTTTGAGAATAGAAGTTACCGTACAGCACAGAAAGCTATTAGGCACCAGAGACGAACTTAATCAGATTTGAAAAAGCAACTGAAGGTGCGAAATCAGGAGTTCGCAACCTGGCTGCAGGTGAAGCGCAGAAATTTCATCACAGTCAGTAGATGAAGATTTAAATTTTTTAACTGCAGTTTCGACAGACGATAGAGACACAGTAATAATGTTGTACTCTGAGACTGTAAGGGGCAAATATTTATGAACCAACAGACTAAAGTAGGAATAGACAGAGTAGTTTACCTTAGAAAAATTTGAAGAATAATATTCAGCCCAAATTTGGGCTGAAATATGGGAATCTGAATCATTTTCAACCTTCTCCGGAGTCATCACATCTGTCCACTCTTTACGTGAAATCGGAAAATTAACGCCCTTATATCTAACAGATCTAAGATATTTCTTATATTTTCATTTTGTGCTTTGCTTTATCTCAAATACAAAACGTCTTTTAGGCCTATCGCAACAAACCCAGATTCGGAGCCAAATCTTTGCTTTATTTTAATAGTTTTAAGTCAGGATCCTAATTCCAAAACGGCTTCCGAGTTTTGACTTTTACTCTATATTTCGGGACAGTTAATTCTTCCGCACGTTTAAGACACGATATAATCTGGTTATAATAAATATTTAACTCAGCTTTTAAATTTTCGATATAAAAAGAGCACTGAAGAAGCTGATACGGAACAAACTGTTGAATGTAAATAAATGTAGAGCCATATCACCCCTCTTCCAGTCGCTGACAGTAAACCACTTATTTTGTCTGCATTTTGTACCATTTACTTGCTGAATGTCCAAAGATACTTTGAACGATAGTGGTAAGTGGTCATAATCTTGCTGATCAGTGAGGACTTCAACAGCAGATGGCTTCAGCCCACTTGATCTGACAGATCTGAAAGACTACCGGAATTATGGATATACGTATAATTTACTGATTTTGTGAAAGAATGTAAGGGGGCAGAGCACTTAACAGCGAATCAGATCGAGACGACTAGCACTTGATGGCAGCATTAAAATCACCTATGAAAAAAACTCTAATCCTTTGGCAGTGGCGTCATTTAAGAGTTTTTAGCTTTGCGCAGGATTTGGCAAAACTATTCATAGAGGCTACAGTGCGATAGTCACACGGTAAGGACACGTTAAGGAGAAGTGTATTGCCCAATCTGACTGTCAGATAACTATCATTCGAATCATGGAGAGTTGGGGAAAAAATTTCCAAACGTTTGTTAAACATACATGCA
>NW_028298534.1:0-3620 GCF_049724085.1 Artemia sp. Qi Xiang Cuo
TACTACTACTACTACTAACAACTCGCAGCACCAAGCCGCCTGAGGCCAACACAGCTACGCACGCTCCTCCTCCACCCCAATCTATTCAAAGCCTCCCTTTTTACACCCGCCCACGAAGTTCCCATTTCCTTTAAATCTTTCTTTATGACGTCCTCCCACCCCAAACGAGGACGACCTGCTTTCCGTTTAGCCCTAGATGGTTGGCCAAAAAGAACAATCTTCGGCAATCTGTCATCCTTCATCCGCACAACATGCCCTAACCACCTCAACCTTTCTTTCATTATAGACCTAGAAAGCGGTATTGAACCACATTTTTCGTATAGCCTATTGTTTGAAATACGGTCAGTCAGCCGGGTACCCAGAACAATCCTTAAGCAATTTCTCTGGAAAACATCTAGCAAATCTTCATCCGCTTTTCGGAGCGTCCATGCTTCAGAGCCATATTTGACCACTGTCATCACTGTAGCTTCTAAGATTCTAATCTTGGTTTGCAGACTTATCTTCCTATTCTTCTTGACTTTTTTTAACTGTGAAAAAACATTCTATTCTATTTCTATTTTTAACATCTTCACTGTTCCCACCATCTTTACTAATAATACTACCAAGGTAAGTGAAGCTTCCCACCTGATCAATCTTTTCATTACCCAACGTCACCTTTTCATCTTCACTTATTCCTAGCCTTAGTGACTTAGTCTTCCTAACATTAATTTTCAAACCAATACTAGCACCCTGAACTCGCAAAACCTCTAAAACTGCATTCATTTTGCTCACACTTTCATCTAGGATGCTTAAATCATCAGCATAATCCAAGTCCAGGAGACTTTTTCCTCCCCATTTGATTCCGTGGTCTCCCACGGAATCAATGTTTGACCGCGCCACTACCTATGGGAGAAAATAAAAGTAGGTTGACTAATAAATTCGAATTCCTTTGTGAAGTGACCTATTTGGCCAGAGAGTCATCAATCCAGGCATGTAATCATCCTTCACGAAATTGTCAGATACCTTGGGAGCGTTACCAATTGGAGAGCATTCGAACTAGATGGCTACTCTTGAAAACTAGATACGAACATATAAAATGAGACAGTGAAAATAGAAAAGTAATGGATTTATTAGACTTACATAACTAGTTGTACAGCATCGAACTTTAGTAAGCAATGGCAAATACAAGAATGGTACTATCCTCCTCGAAAAACACTTCTTCACCCCTCTATAACACGAGTTCTGATTCTAAGCAATAATCACTATTTTCCAATTGGCCCATCTCCTTTCGGAGGGCCCGCCACTTTACTCTTATCCTGACAGAATCAGACTAATATGCTGCTAAGCTACCCAATAGTTTATTTGCAATATTCTAATCACTAAAATTCCCGTATTCTTAATAAGAACTTCAAACTAAGTTTTAGACAATGTCCTACTCTGTCTGTCTAATACTTTTATGAAATTCAAATCCATCTCATTAGCATTATGCTTGTAAAAAGCCCGTAGTTTTTTTTGCCTTTGAAATCTGTCAATAGCGTCTAAAATGTTCAAGAGCCTTTTGTTTTGTAGAACAAAGAATGCGAATCTCTACAGAGTACAACAAAAGTACCTTTTGGAATTCTTGGTATTCGAATTTAATCATCTCTTATTTGGTGCTTTTCGAAGTGATATTTGGCTGATTCATGAATGAGAGTTTAAAACGGAATTTCAAACTTAATTAGGGGAGTTGGATTTACATCGGAAATGTATTTAGGATAAAATAAATTTTTCATATTTTAAAGTAAACATTGTACATGGTACACCATCTATCCATGCGTTATCTACAACTCCCCCCTTGGCAATGCGGGCAAACGCTGGTAAAATAAACTTTCAATAGTAATTGGAATTGTATATAGAAACAGGTACAAAATATTGCCGTCTAAAATTTGCATTGCCCGATTGATTTGCAACTTCTCTAAAGGTACTCCCTCAAGATATAATTTCCTGCCAGAAATGGTCATTGTCGATCATTGTTCTCTTCCCCCCGGTCGCAGTACCATCATAAAATTCTCCCATGCAAACATGACACATGTCACAATTTTCAATAGACACTTTTTCAGCTGGTTATAGGAGCATAGTATTTTTTTCGCTGCGTAGGCAAAAATTGCATCAATTGGTGTTTGACTTCAACTGGTACATACCGTGCACACGACTTATAGACCCCCCCCCCCCAACGACTTCACTCCATCCAGGACTTGCACGGTATTACTGGAGTTTATTTGCACGTGTGCGTAAGACACCCCTATGGCTTCATGTATTTTAACACGATTCGGATTTGACAAATCGTACACGTCTCTGAGTTTGGCTTCGCAGTCCAAAATGATCCTATTGCTCTGTAGGAGCGTATTCTGAAAGTTCTTAAAACGTAAGATCGCCCTATCTCCGCTAACTGTTTCCACAGCCTGGTTCATCCAGGCTGCCAATTCATCCAAGTTTTTCTTAGAAGCATCTTTTTGCAGTGGTCTAAAGGCGGCAATTAAAAATGAATACTTGAAACACTGTAGCTCCACAACCATCTAAATCAGAATAATATTTAAATTAAGTAGCCCTCCCTTCACCAGCCTTACTTTTTAAAATAAAATGGTTTTTAAATCTACAAATGTCAGGGATTATATTCTCAATAAATAAAACAACTGACCCACTACCCCCTCATTATAATTGTACAGTTTAGTTATGAATCTAGAAAAACCTCCTCATAATTTGCCAAATGCGGACGAATTGCTAACATTTCTGTATGCAAGTATTTTGAACAGAGTTCGCTCGCATTTTCTTATAAATAATATATTTTTGGTGCTATTGATGCTTTTAAACTGCCCCTCCCTCCGCAAACCCCCATCTGTTGTTCAAGAAGGGCTTAGATCTTGTTAAGATAGGAATGTGTGATAGCCATAGGGTCTGTTACTATACCCCCTGATATTGAGGAATTAAAGTGGTGAATAAAATTTGCGGTGTATACAGTAGTATTATACAAGTCAGAGTTAGATTAGAAAAAATTTGGTTCTATTAATGCTGGTAGGGGACATGTGTCACTGCTTTTGTCAACCTCAAAAGTGGGGGGGGATGGCATAGAATCTTTAAGAGTACCACCACTTGTACGTTCAATTAGTGGGCCAAGTTGGCCGTAATAGTGAGCAGAGGGATAAAGTGACCCAATTCACTGAGGAGTCCTTCGAGAGTATTTTAGTATAGTTGATCTATTCAGCCTACTTTGTATTTTGATGGAATTTGATTATACCTATTAGCAAGAGAACCCAGTTTAGATACACTTGTGGGTCTATCCCCCAATTATTCATTTATAAACAATCCTCCACGCTATCTATATCCCCAAAACATTCGTTTAAAAATCCCCTTTGCCACTCTAAGTCACTATCAACTAAGGCAATATCTCTAAGGTTCATTAGTGGTGTTAGGATTGCTGAAGGCTCATTGAAAATAAATGGTTCTTGAGTTAAACAAATAAACTATCAAATGGGGATAAATCCATTTATTTAGACAGTGCAAAAACAGGTACAAAAGTCCAGATATTTCGGTCATATATACTGCGACCGTCTTCAGTAGAAATAGAGTATTGTAAATATGACCGAAATATCTGGACTTTTGTA
>NW_028298535.1:0-3619 GCF_049724085.1 Artemia sp. Qi Xiang Cuo
TCAAGAAGACCACGGTATTCAAGAAGACCGTGAGTTTCTGTTAGCGCAGCGGGAACCAGGACGCCGTGGAAAGATGGGCAGTGTCAACAAGGTTTTAGAAATAAAAAGAGCATCATCTCAGAAAAGGAAAGAGTACCATGACATAAGAATTGAGAAGGAGAGGAAAGAAAGAACAACAAAAGAAAAGAAAGTGACACTGGAATCATCATCTGACAGCGACACTGACAGCAAAAAAGGTCAAGAAAGCAAAGACCTTGAAACAGAAGATATAAAACCGTCCACCTCAGCAAAACGTCAAAAAAGAAGACGAGCATACATATTGGATGACAAAATGTCAGCCAGTCTGGATGTGGCTAAAGTTAGTGACAGAAGTGCTGCATTACTTCTTGTTCCGACTCTGCAACACCTTGGTCATGATCCTGCTGAATACAATGTCAATCGCTCTTCAACGCAGACACAGGATGAAGCAACGCCAGGTAATAGCCGAAAATCTAAGACAGGAGTTTAAACCAACAGTTCCTCTAACTATTCACTGGGATGGAAAACTCCTAGAGGATATCTGCAGCAGACGGATTGTCGATCGCCTTCCAATTTCGGTCTCCGGAGCAGGTGTAGATCAGCTTCTTGGTGTTCCAAAGCTAGCCTCGGGAACTGGCCAAGCTTCTGCGGCAGCAGTTTTTAAAGCAGCTGTGGCTTGGAACATTACAGATAATGTAAAGTGCATGTGTTTTGACACCATATCTGTCAATTCTAGTCCAAGAAATGGTGCTTGTATCCTTTTGGAACAAGAATTTGACAAGGACATTCTTTGGTTTGTTGGTCGACATCATATCTTAGAAATAGTCTTACAAGCAGTGGTTCTTGATTGCCTTGGTCCTAGCAAAGGCCCAGAGATAACAATTTTCAACCGGTTTAAGAAAACCTGGCAGTTTATTAACAGAGCAGATTTTCAGACAGCTTCATCAGATGAGTGTGTGTTTACAACTGTTTCACATGTAATCACAGATATCATAGCATTTGCTGAGATGCAGACACTACTGTATCAACCCCGTGATGATTACCGTGAGCTTTTGGACTTGACAATCATATTCCTCGGTGGCACGCCCTCTAAGGGAATCTCGTTCAGAGCTCCAGCTGGGCTGCATCAAGCAAGGTGGATGGCAAAGGCCATCTATGCACTAAAGATCTGGATGTTCAGAAGTCAGTTCAAACTCACGAAAAGGCAAGAAAGGGCTCTTGCTGATATTTGTCAATTCACTGCGATCATCTACGCAAGATGTAACTATTTTCAAATTTTATTTCCTTCAGTTTATTCACATTAAGTTAAAAAGTAAAATGCCTATAGCACTAGTATTGCGAATAGTTTAGCGATACCCAAAAAAATGGAAAAACAAAAGCTTGACAGAAGAAAAGTTTGAAATACAAGTTTGAAAAAAAAATTAAAAATTTGAAAGGGGAAAAGACAAAGAAAAAAAAATGGAAAAAGAAGTGCTTCAATAAAGAAAAAACTCGAAATGATTTAAAAACAAATTAAAAAGTAGAAACGGAAACATAATTTGGAGAAAGAAATGCTTTAAAAGAGAAAAAAATGGAGAAAAAATTGAGAAAGAAAATAAAAATTTCGATATAAAAAACTTGAAAATAAAATATAGTATACTTTGGGAGAAATGGTGAACATTCATATATATATATACATATATATATATATATATATATATATATATATATATATATATATATATATATATATATATATATATATATATATATATATATATATATATATATATATATAGCCCAAAAATCTTGATCATCCCTTAGTTCTATGACTATCTACCTTAGTTCTGCCCTAGTAGATGGATGAATAATAGAGTGTCTATCTATCAACAAGTGAAAATAACTTGACTTTTATACAATCCTAAAAAAGGCTTACGCCAGCTTTCCTTCTCACTAAGACTATCTGTCTTGGCTTTTTCTCCAATTAGCCAAGGCTTGATGGCAACTTCATCTTAATTCAAAAATCAACTTGTATCTTTAAAAAGAGGCAAAGCTGGCATCTTTTTTAAAGATGAAAATAAGAGAGAAAAGGAAAAAACAGATACAAGCTACTTACACCTTTTTGAAGAGATTCCTGTACACAATTAAAATTAAGTGTTCAATAACCAAGAATGTTTTAGATTCTGTAAAAAATGCCCTCCTGCTCTTTGATTGCATCTCTATATGCCTTCACATGCCCAGATTTAACGGCACTTGCCAAATTTTCAAATTGAGGTCGCAAGTTATACCTTTCAAGCAAGGTTGTGCTCGGCATCTTTCCCTGCAAAAAATGAAAATCCAAATCATTAATATTCGAATGGAATAAAGAATCAAATTTCAGGCAAATTATACATACTGGAAAATTTAGATCACTTTCAGGAGTTTGTATGTCAAAGCTAGAAGTTCTCATTATCTAATCACAAACAAATTGCGCTTTGGAGTAATTTTGTGATACGTTTAAATGATGATTAGCTTTTCTTATGTCCTATCCCTTCTATTGGTGTCACCACACACATTTTCAACAAAATGAGATATTTCAGAAGAAATAGAGAAAAAACAAACGAGTAAACATATTTGCTAGTACATATCTCAGGAGCGGTTCATTATCCTACGAAGAAATATGATTATGATTTAATGGGTGAAGTGAATCATGAGAAGATTAAGTTGGTGTTTAAAAATTTAAAAGGAATTTTTTTTTTTAATTTTAAAAATTTAAGAATTTAAAGGTGTTTAAAAATTTAAAAGGAGAGGCTGCAGAACGGGTGGCGGGTGTACCTTTAACAACATTATCGAAATGAATACAATTTTTTATGCGGATAATAGACGTTTTTGTTATCAGGTGTTAGCTTCAGGGCTATGGCCAAGCGAATGGAAGAAATCACTATTTATACTGTTTTTTAAGAAAGGAGACCTAAAAGATACACGAGAATTATCGCATAATAGCACTAGTTCCTGCCCTAGCAAAGTAATGGAGAAAATACTAGATACATGTCTAGCTAAATGGTTGAATAATAATAATATTATATATGAGGAACAAGAAGGTTTCAGGACTGGATACGGGACGGTAAAGCATTTATTTTGAAAGCTTTAATTGAAAAATAAAGTAAAGGTAAATTGTCTCTATTTGGGGTTTTTGGACCTTCATAAGGCATTCGACAGTGTGGATAGAGAGTTATTGGAATTTGCAGAGTTCAGAATAGGCCTCCCCACCTATTTGTGAAACTGATAGTGACCATGTTTTCTTGCGTGAGTGAAATAATGCAAGCTGAGAATAATGTTTCTAGGCTGTTTAGAACTAAGCTAGGAGTAAAACAGGGTAGCACTCTATCTCCTAAACTTCTTGATATTTTTATAAATGATGTTGTTGATTTGTCACAGAAAAGGTGGGCCCCTAAATTTAGTTTAGCGTCCAAAAGATTATCCTTATTTTTGTTTGCGAATGCTATCACAAAACACCATAATGGTCGCTAAAACACCATAAGATTTGCAGATGCTTCAAAATATGATAAAAGAATATTTGGAGATGAAAAAACTAAAGTTGAATGTTGAAAACAGTAAAGTTATTATTTTAGGAAAAGGAATA
>NW_028298536.1:0-3619 GCF_049724085.1 Artemia sp. Qi Xiang Cuo
ATGAAGGAGGCACACTTGTGCCTCTATAAAGAGGCGACCAACCACATTGTTAAGCGAGTTCAGGTCCTAGAGGTCGCAGAGAGACGGTGGCAATCGCATTTTGTAGCCCAAGCTCAAACTAAGAAACTTGCAAAATTTCATCCTCCTCCGACTTTATCTTCATGGGGTAAACTGGGCCGGAAGTTTGGACCCTCCCACCACAGCCCCCCTTTAACGTTGTCAGATTGGGCTGAAATTTAGAGGATAAGCTTTCCTCGGGCCAGGGAGCTTATCCTCGAAATTTCAGCTCAATCAGATTACTCCTTCCCTGTTTTCAAAAAACCAAATATAGCCACTGAAACTTCATCATCATTTCTTTTTTTTTCTTAGCCACGCCTACAGGCCACAGTTGGCAACGGATCCGGTTGAATGAGGACTCATTCGAAGCAGAATTCGACCTGTTAGGGCCTTTTGATATTTTCAGACCGAAAAAATTATCCCCCGAATTTACATTTACGAAAAACCTTAGTTTTTTTCAAATAATACACATTAACAGGTTAGACATGCTTTGTTATGAAAATATCTGCGCGTCAATTTTCATAACAAAGCATGTCTAACCTGTTTATGTGTATTATTTGAAAAAACTACGTTTTCTAAAGAGTTAAAGAGGCTGAGTTACAAGGTCAACCCTTAAAACGTACAGGGATTAGGAGGCACAGTTGGGGGGCTGTTAAAGAGGCTGAGTCACAAGTTCGAACCTTAAAACGTACAGGGATTAGGAGGCACCCTGTACGACGTGATTTGAGTATTCAGGAATTAAAAGCCTTAACACAAGAATGTTCAAGAGCGGGGGGTTTGGGGGGCGGCAGCCCCCAACTTCAACTCCTGACACGATCAGCTAACAGTTAGTCAAGCAATAATAAGTAATAAACAGCACAAAAACGTGCAGAAATTATTTGAAAAAAACTACGTTTTCTAAAGAGTTAAAGAGGCTGAGTTACAAGGTCGAACCTTAAAACGTACAGGGATTAGGAGGCACAGTTGGGGGCTACCGCTCCCCAAACCCCCCGCTTTCACAGCCTTTAAATAAAAAAAAAATTTTAACTGAAAGTAAGGAGCGACATTAAATCTTAAAACGAACAGAAATTATTCCGTATATGAAAGAGGCTGTGCCCTCCTCACCGCCTCGCTCTTTACGCTAAATTTTTTATTTTTTAAAAAAATAGTTGTGTGAAAGTAAAACTTTATAGTAAAGAGAGTGGAGTTGAGGTGGGCACAGCCCCTTTCATATACGGAATAATTTCGGTTCGTTTTAAGATTTAATGTCGCTCCTTACTTTCAGTTTAAATTTTTTTTTATTTAAAGGCTGCGAAAGCGGGGGGTTTGGGGGGCGGCAGCCCCCAACTGTGCCTCCTAATCCCTGTACGTTTTAAAGTTCGACCTTGTAACTCAGCCTCTTTAACTCTTTAGAAAACGTAGTTTTTTTTCAAAAAATTCAAATAACAATTAAACGCAAATGCGTCGACACGTTTTTTTGGAACTTTGGTTTGTTGTTTTGGACTAAAAGGTCTGTAACAGATTTTACTACTCCACCAGGACGTTTTCACGTCAAAATAATACTAGGAATATTGACAAACAGTTTTTTGTTACAACTAGATACCCTGTTTGAGTGTACTTCATATTACATATATATATGCCAACTCAGGGTTATATATGCCCTATATATGCCAACTCAGGGTTAGGTATAGTATATACAGGGGGGGGGGGGGAGGCTGAAAATATATGAGAGAAATGCTCATTATATTTGTAATCAGCATAAAAAAAAGGCATTAAATGGTGTATTCACTTTATTTTAAAATAAATAAAATTATTCGTTATATTATTTTATCAATTGTAGAGGCTATGATTGATTTTTGGTATATAGTATATGATTAGTATATGATTTGAGTTTCTATTGGAAATGAATTTCAGCCACCCCCCCCCCCCTATATAGGCAATACCAAACCCTGAATTTGCATATATAGGGGGGGGCTGAAATTAATTTACAATAGAAATGCCTATATTCGTAATCAGAATAAAAAAAAGGCATCAAAGGTTGTAATAACTTTAGTCCTAACTCAATAAAATTATTTATTATATATTGACATGATTTAGTATAGGCCTAGATTTATGCTTATTATATTTGTAATAATCATAAAAAAAAGTTAACTTTATTTGAAACTAAATAATATGATTTGGTAGCCTATATATTTACCTGAATTTATAGTTGTTGGCCTCTTCTTGCAGAATTTGGTCAATATGCAAACTGGCTAAAAGCTTCAGACATATGGTGTTTTTATGGTTAACCTATAATTTAGTGGAGCACATGCCCTTACCCTATTAATGTGAAAATATTTACCTAGAATTGTATCCAAAATCCATCGTTCTCTCAGGTTAAACCGAAGGTGTTCTGGTAAATATGGGGCAGTTTATAGCCAGTCAATATCTACGAAATCATATTATTGAGTTAGGACAAAAGTGAATACACCATTCTATGACTTTTTTTTATGCTCATTATAAGTATAATAAACATTTATATAAGAAATGAGTTTCAGCCCTCCCTCCGATTTCGGCCAAGTCTGGGTTTGTTATAGCCGCTCGAGGGGGGGGCTGAAATTCATTTGCAATAGAAATTCGTTTCATAATTGTAATCAGCATAAAAAAATGCATAAAATGGTGCATTAACTTTATTCCTAACTCAATAATATGATTTTATAGATATTGACCATATAGGCTAGTCTATTATAAACAAAATTCTACTTTAGCCACTTTTGGCTATCTTGGAAAGGGTTTAGGTTAGGAAAATGAAACTTTCAGGGATGGGTCTACAGGCTAAAGTATTGGTAAAAACTTAGAATTGTCCCTCCTGATAAGGAGACATGTTAAGAAAACAATTCTTACTTTAAAATATGTATAATGATACTAGTTAACACAGGCTATTATCCAAGGGGAGAACCTGGTAAAATTCTACTTTAGCTACTTTTGGCTATCTTGGGAAGGGGTTAGGTTAGGAAAATGAGACTTTCAGAGATGGGTCTACAGGCTAAAGTATGTTGTGGGAAGGTATTTTGAAGTGCCTACATCCACTCCTTCTCTCTCTAGAGGGTCCTGCAATTTGCCTACATGACAGGTCTATACTTATCTATAGGTCTATACTTATATATCTATATCTATACTATACTATAGGTCTATAGTTATCAGTTTCTTTTTCACTGGCTTTAGCTCTGAAAATGCAATTTTTAGTTATTTGAGCAGAATTTTAAGACATATAAATAGTTTATTTCCAAAATTTAGGAAATATATTTGCATATTTTTGAAACCTTATAAATTGGGATTGAGCAAAGTTGTGAAGCTGAAAACAATTTTGTTGTACTTCATTTAAGCAGAAGATCTATTTTGTAAGGTTTCACTTTCATAACACATATATTTTTAAAGGTCATCAAAGGTCAGGACCCTCTAGAAGGGGAAGGAGTGGAGGTAGGTACTTCAAAATAACTTCCCGGGACATAGTTTAGCCTGTAGACCCATCTCTGAAAGTTTCATTTTCTTAACCTAACGCCTTTCCAAGATATTCAAAAGTAGCTAAAGTAGAATTTTACCT
>NW_028298537.1:0-3617 GCF_049724085.1 Artemia sp. Qi Xiang Cuo
ATCCCCAACAACCCCTCTCGGAGAATACACACTTTCAAATATTTTCCAATGAAATTCAGAACAATCCTTAGATATCCTTAGAATTCAACTAGTGAGATGATTATAGGTTTGAAGCATCAAGGACCGCAACCATCAATGACCCTAACCGCCAAGGACCTCAACCTCCAAAGGCCCCTTATCCCCAACCTCCAAGGGGACCCCATCCCTCCAACTTTTTGGATCCCTCCCCCATTTTTTTATTTTTTTGTTTGTTTTCTTAAACTTTTTTTTTTTAATATGGTATTTTATCAACTTTTTTTACATGTCTTAGAGTTACATAAAACATACTTAAAACATAAAAAAAACACATTTATTATTTTCCAAATTCAAAATGAGAATGATATAGAAATTTTAGTTGTGAATTTTACTATAAGAAAAATAATGTTTGTAGTAGCACTTTTTTGGACTGAATTTTTTTTGGACTTATTCAACTCCAATTATTCAACTTTTTTTTATACGTATCTTAAAATGACATGAAATATGCTTACGGCTCTGCTAATCGTACTCCATGCTAGCTCATAGACACGACGCGACTTTCCCACTGGTACTCTATGGTGGGCTATCGACACTATCTAGTTTATTGCATTTATTAAATCAATAATTTTTACGCAGTGAAAGGATAAACACATAACTCATATCTTTAAAAAAGTAAAGGTGAAGCATTTTAAGAAAGTGTGTTCACATGATAGTGTTATTGTAGCATTGAATGCTGACAAGGAGCAGTATTTGAACTATGAAACAAGTACTATTGGTAGCACTATCGGAAACGGATACATGCCTTGTCATGACAATGAGGAATTAAATTTCTTTGGAGTACCAAAAAAAATTCGACTCTTGTGAAGGTGCATAAAGAATAGAATATGATTTATTGGCTAAAATAGCACAAAAGCTAGCATAAGCACGTCAGAATTACCATAACAAAACAAATGTTATGGGATAAACATAAAACAAAAAATTGAATCAATAATAAAACAAATGTTAGGGGATAAACGTAAAACAAAAGTTATATCAATTTTTAAAATGGGAAACAAAATAGGGGACAAAAGAGTTTTTGTACCTCATAATCGACATTTGGGAACGCAGGTCCAATTGGATCTTTAGAGTTTAATGACCATTGAGTCTTGTATAAGAAAGGGTTTTGGGATTTTCTTTAAAGGGCGGGAGAAAACGTCGATGATAGTCAGAACTTAGGCACTTGTGACCAAACTTCATGGTAAGGATGTGACGTCGTGATTCCAATATAATAAGTTTAAGTCTAGCCAAACCTTCATCGTATGTAGGTATAGGCCGTCCCCAGAATAATTTTTATTGCTTTTTTTGGATACTTTCAATCTTAGAACATTGGTCTTCGGTCAACCCAGGGTGCCAGACAGGACAAGCATATTCCAGACAGGGTTTTATATAAGAACAATAAATTATTTTAAGGTTTTGGATTGATATGGAGAACCGCTTGAGAAGGGAGAAAAATTTAAGGAGAAAATAACTTGACTGAAATAATTGGGAAATGTGGGAGTTCCATTTAAGGTCGTTGTCCAACTGCACACCAAGCAGTTTAACAGTATTTAAATTTGGTATGCAAAGGTAATTATTGATAGGGGGTATATTTAAAAAAAAGAAAATAACATGAAACTGCTTTTGGGCATGCTTAAGTTTAGTTTAACATTGTCAAGATCATTCTTTAAATTGTCCATTAGTGAATCGAGTGTAACATTCAAACTATTAGATGTTTGACAAAGGTTCAGTAATGTCAAATCATCCGCAAATTTAAAAGTGTTGTCAAAACTTGCTAAAACATTATTAAAAACTATTAAAAATGCTAAAGGACCTAACTTAGTCCCTTGAGGTGCTCCACAGGAAATTGAGGAAAAACCTGATGAATCCCCGTTATGGAGGACTACACGTTGCTCACGGCCAGACAAAAGGCTAGCTAACATACATAAAACAAAATCTCGTGCTCCTAAAGCCCTTGCATTATCTATAACTGTCTGATGATCCAAATTGTCGAAGGCTTTTCTAATATCAGCAAAAACAGCCTCAACGTAGGAACTATTCAACTCAAGATGTTTGAAATAGTATCAAGTATATAAATTACGCAATGCGTGGTGCTATGATTCGGCCTAAGGCCAAACTGATTTGGGTTGATTTTATCATGAATATCGTCAAAAGGGAAATGGTAAATAAAAGTTTCAAAGGTTTTAGAGAAAATGGGGGGTTTTGATATTGGTCTTAAGTCAGAGGGAACTTTTGGGGTCTTAGTTTTTGGTATAGGAGATATAATAACTCGTTTAAAACACACTGGAAAAATACCATCTACAAAACATTTGTTAAAAATAGCAGTTAGAGCCAAGTCATAGGAATAGCTATCCTGTGACTTGGTACTTTGAAATTAAAATAGCGTAACTCGATAGTGAGTCTGTACTTTGAAATTATTTTCTAAAAAAGCTTAACTATCATTTGACATGGTAGTTTGAAATATTTTCTATAATATAGTAACTATAATATGAAATGGTAATTTGTAACTATTTTATATAATATATTAGCTATAATGTGAATTGGTACTTCGAAATTATATTATAAAAAATAGTAACAATCATGTGACTTGGTACTTTGAAATTATTTTCTACAATAGCGTAACTATCGTGTGAAAAGTTACTTTTAAATTATTTTCTATAATCACGTAAATATCCTTTTATTTGGTACAATTAAATGATTTACCACCCTCGCGATGATCAAACTTAACATTTTACTACTAAATTAATTTCGTCAGTAGAGTATAACTATGGATACTTTGTACAATCATACTATTTTTTATATATGTGAAACTATCAGGTATCTTATAACTATTTATGTGTTTTAATCAATAGCATACATATAATTTAACTTGGAACTTCGAAATTATTTTCTACAAAAGCGTAACTATCATGTGACATGGTACTTTGAAATTATTTTCTACAAAAGTGTAACTATCATGTGACTTGGTACTTTGAAATTATTTTCTACAAAAGAGTAACTATCATGTGACTTGGTACTTTCAAATTATTTTCTACAAAAGCGTAACTATCATGTGACTTGGTACTTTGAAATTATTTTTCACAAAAGCGTAACTATCATGTGACTTGGTACTTTGAAATTATTTTCTACAAAAGTGTAGCTATCATGTGACTTGGTACTTTGAAATTATTTTCTACAAAAGCATAACTATCATGTGACATGGTACTTTGAAATTATTTTCTACAAAAGCGTAACTATCATGTGACTTTGTACTTTGAAATTATTTTCTACAAAAGCGTAACTATCATGTGACTTGGTACTATGAAATTATTTTCTACAAAAGACTAACTATAATATGACTTGGTACTTTAAATTTATTCTCTACAAAAGCGAAACTATAATTTTACTTTGTAATCTGGAATTAATTCTTAAAAAAGAGTAATTATCATTTGTCTTGGTACTTTGAAACGATTTTCTACAATAGCCTAACTATTAGGCGACTTGGTACTTTGATATTATTTTCTACAATAGCGTAACTATCATGTGACTTGGTACTTTGAAATTATTTTCTACAATAGTGTAACTAT
>NW_028298538.1:0-3615 GCF_049724085.1 Artemia sp. Qi Xiang Cuo
TTAGGAGTTATGGGTTTTTATATTTCTTAACATTGGACGTGATCGTCTCTTACTAGGTTGCTAGCTACAGCTGCAACTCGGATTACAAACATGAAATAGCCAATGGCTTTTTCTTAATTTGAAAAATCAAACATCTTTGAAAAGACTGCAGTATGTAAATACATCAAAAATGCAGTTTTTTGACAAAATTGATTCTATTTTAAAAAATATTTTATTTTTAATTACAAAAGGCACTAGATGTAACAATTTCCTTTAAAATGAGTCATTATACAGCTTTCTATGGTTTTCCAGTACCCAGCTAGCTGAGGAGTAAAATCAAGCAAAAAGAAAAAATGATGCCCTTTGTGTAGAATATCGTGGTTAAAGTTAATTTTCTTGATTTTCAAGCCAACATAATTTCCTTGTTATTCAAGCCAAGGGACGGTAAGTTTGCTATATAGAGGTTTTGAAAAAGGAGGTTCTAATAGTATAATATACTTCCTGTTTTGATCTGAATCTTTTTCAGGAGTTATGGGTTAGCTTAGTTTTTACTATGGGGCGTGATCGTCTCTTACTAGGTTGCCTTCCATCACTGCAACCCGGATTATTCCAATGATCGTCTTTTAATTTAGACCAAACATGATTAAACTTAAATATTTAAAATCAGCATAAAAATTTGATTCTTTTGATGCATATATTGATATTAAAATTTCAATTTTAGAGTTTTGGCTACTGTTGAGACAAATGGCTGTTACTATACAGTTTGTTCCCACGAACTGTTTGAAATTACTATAAAGTTCGTTAACACAAGCTGATTGACTATACTAATGGTTATTATGTAAAAAAGATCTTTAAGTTATCATGTACTTAAAAACTTTCGGTCTTTAAGTTATCATATGCTGTTAAAATTCTTTTTTAAATAAATATTTGTTGGTGTAATGGTTAGCACTTAGGACTTTGAGTCCTGTGATCTGAGTTCAAATCTCGGTGGACTATGGCCTGGAATATCAGTTACTATGGCCTAGAGTTAGTTCTTTACCATATCGTAATAATTTATTTCATAATAATAATTGTTAGCACTTAGGTGTACAATTGTTATGTGTAGTGGTTAGCACTTAGGACTTTGAGTCCTGTGATCTGAGTTCAAATTTCGGTGGACTATGGCCTGGAATATCAGTTACTACAGCCTGGAGTTAGTTCTTTGCCATATCGTAATAATTTATTTCATAATAATAATTATTTGAAAAAAACTACGTTTTCTAAAGAGTTAAAGAGGCTGAGTTACAAGGTCGAACCTTAAAACGTACAGGGATTAGGAGGCACAGTCGGGGCTGCCGCCCCCAAAACCCTCGCTGTCGCAGCCTTTAAATAAAAAAAAAAGTTCTTTAAACTGAAAGTAAGGAGCAACATTAAATCTTAAAACGAACAGAAATTATTCCGTATATGAAAGGGGCTGTGCCCTCCTCAACGCCTCGCTCTTTACGCTAAAGTTGTTATTGTTTAAAAAAAAGAGTTGTGAGAAAGTCAAACTTTAGCGTAAAGAGCAAGTCGTTGAGGAGGGCACAGCCCCTTTCATATACGGAATAATTTCTGTTCGTTTTAAGATTTAATGTCGCTCCTTACTTTCAGTTTAAAGATATTTTTTTATGTAAAGGCTGCGAAAGCGGGGTTTGGGGGCGGCAGCCCCCCAACTGTGCCTCCTAATCCCTGAACGTTTTAAGGTTCGACCTTGTAACTCAGCCTCTTTAACTCTTTAGAAAGCGTAGTTTTTTTCAAATAATTTCTGCACGTTTTTGTACAGTTTATTACTCAAGGGTCGACCTTGTAACTCAGCCTCTTTAACTCTTTAGAAAACGTAATTTTTTTCAAATAATTTAAAAAAGAAACTAAGTTTCTTTTTAAAGTTTAAATTCAGTATATAAAAAAATTTGCTCTGACATTAAATCGGACCCGGGTTTTCCGCCTGACAGTCTGGAGTATCAACCGATGGACTAAACAGACACAATTATAATTGTTTTTTAGTACATGGAAGCTATTTTCGACGCAAGCAAATTCCCACGAAACTTGATATTTGGTTTTTGGAAAACAGGGAAGGAATAATCAGATTGAACTGAAATTTTGAGGATAAGCTCCCAGGCCCCAGGAAAGCTTATCCTCTAAATTTCAGCTAGATCAGACAACGTTAAAGGGGGGTTGTGGTGGGAAAAATTAACATGGGCTAATTTAGGAAAACAAGGTTTTTCGTAAATGTAAATTCGGGGGATAATTTTTTCGGTCTGAAAATATCAAAAGGCCCTATCAGGTCGAATTCTGCTTCGAATGAGTCCTCATTCAACCGGATCCATTGCCAACTGTGGCCTGTAGGTGTGGCTAAGAAAAAAAAGAAATGATGATGATGAATTTTAAGTGGCTATATTTGGTTTTTCGAAAACAGGGAAGGAGTGATCGGATTGAGCTGAAATTTCGAAGATAGGCTCCCAGGCCCTAGGAAAACTTAACCTCTAAATTTCAGCCCAATCGAACAACGTTAAAGGGGGCTGTGGTGGGAGGGTCCAAACTTCCGGCCCAGTTTACCCCATGAAGATAAAGTCGGAGGAGAATGAAATTTTGCAAGTTTCTTAGTTTGAGCTTGGGCTACAAAATGCGATAACCGCCGTCTCTCTGCGACCTCTAGGACATGAAATCGCTTAACATTGTGGTGGGTCGCCTCTTTATAGAGGCACAAGTGTGGCTCCTTGATTATTTTTGTTAAATACAAAAGGTTTGTATTTACAAAAATTTACTTTAAAATGAGCCATTACACAGCTCTTCATTTTGACCAGGAGATATTTGATTTAATAATTCAGTTACTATGGGTTACAGTTCATTCCTTATTGTAAATTGAAATAGTAATAGACGAACCTCAAACAATCAAGTAGCTAACTCAGTCAAATGTTTGCAATGGTTTGTTATTTTAGTGATCGTCTTTTAATGTGAAACAAGAGACAGTAAGTTTCCTATAAGGGAGATGGGTTTCGGACAAAGCAGTTCTAATACTTTACTTCTGTTTTGATTTGTGGCTTTTTTGAGAAGATATCGGTTATTGTAGTTTTTCATCAGAGAGATCGTCTCTTACTAGACTGCTAGCTACCGCTGCAACCCGGATTAATATTTTTTTAAATTACTTGAGGATGTTCTTTACTGTAAACATAAGGTATCTTTTTTTCTTTCTTTTTTTTTCTCCTCGTCTAGCTGGGCACTGGAAAATCATAGAGAGCTGTACAATGGCTCATCTTAACAGAAAATATATTTCCTTTGCTGTTCAAGCCAGGGGGCAGAAAGCTTTCTATTCAGGGTTTTCGGACAAGGCGGTTCGAATAGTGTACTTTTTGTTTTGATCTGCCTCTTTTTTTTAGGAGTTTAGGGTTTTTATATTTCTTAACATTGGTCGTGATCGTCTCTTACTAGGTTGCTAGCTACCGCTGCAGCCTGGATTTACTGGATTTCAGCTATATCCGCCAGAAGTAGCTTAGGCGCCATTTATCGTGGATGTTATCGATCCTTTATGTAAAAGACAGGAAAAAGCCTAGGGCTTTTTATTCTTTGAAATAGTAAGAGACGAACCTCAAGCAATCAAGCAGCTATGTAAGTCCAATG
>NW_028298539.1:0-3610 GCF_049724085.1 Artemia sp. Qi Xiang Cuo
CAACTATGTTTTTTTCGGCAAAACATCCAAACTCCCACGAAAATCTAAAAATGTAGGTCTGAAAACCAATCTTGGACTAGCAAACACCAGCCTTCTCATGCAAACAAAAAGAATCAATGAAATAAAATCAAAGTGAACTTTCAAAGGTAAAGAGACTGGAACTCTGAGAAACTACACCACAACAAAGCACTTTTATCGTTTACCTGACGCCCCCTTTAACACAACCCCTGGGTAACTGAACCCCTTTATAATCGAAACCCTGTACAACTGAACCCCCGTGCTACTGAACCCTCGTGCAACTCAACCCAATTTAACTGAACCCTCGTGCAACTCAACCCAAATTAACTAAACCCCCGTGTAACTGTATCCCCTGTAACTGACCCCTCGTGCAACTCAACCCTCCAGGCAACCCCTCCCCCGCAAAACACTTTTCAGCCCGTTCTTTTTAAATTGACAATACTTTTCAAACGTTACTTGTGTATTATACAGACCACATCGGGGAGGTAAAGCGAGGTCAAGTCACAATGTCATTGTATCGTTACTTTTCAATTAAGCTATTGAATACCTTTTACCAATGTCTATTGTAGGCGTCAAATCTAGTAAGTATCTGAGCATATTCTTTGTATTGTTAATGGAAGCATCCCATTCTTTAATTACCCGTGAGGCATTCTTAACCAACCCAATACCTTTACGCAAATACCTTTTCGCAAAAAATTCGCAAATAGAGTTATTTTTACGTCACATTATAGCTTGGCAAGCTTTTTTAAAAAACCGACCAATCAAGTTATTATATGCAGTAACCACCAAGCTTTCTTTAACCGTTTGACACTAGAAAACCCGTCTGCCAACCCATGTAGAGTTCATTGTAATAGGTAAATGGCCCGTGGTAAGGCATATTACGCAATCACTCGTCGCGGTAATTGATAGGATACTACTCCCCTCCCCCCCCCCCAAAAAAAAGCCGTAATTTTGTAGGGAGGGCCACCCCTTTTAAAATGAATGTGGCACTCTTGCAAAAAGAAGAACAGGAAAATCAACGGAACTTGTGATTTCAAAACTCATTTAGTGACCGATGCAGTCCTCGTATACGTGGCGGCCTAAGATCTTACTTAGTAAAGAGCCATGTGCCTCCCATGTGTTATTTTTGTCCCTACCACTCTGTATGGAATTTGACTCTGTACCTTTAGAGTCTGTTTTTCCCCCCGAGTCCCCACGTAAACCCATAGTATCCGATCCCAGTTTTGAGGTATCATTTTGAACAAGCATGATCAAATAACTATTTTGCTGGAGTCAATATGATTTCCACAGCTTCTGGCGTGCTTTTCCATTGTTCCCAAATAGGTTTTAGCAGAAAAGGCAGAAACGTTTGGTCTTGATTATCCGATAAGCTTGGAACTCGTGCGTGCCCATAAGGATGGTTCGCTAAAAATGTTTAGTCTCCGATCCACTTAGACGTTTTTGCCTTATAAGCCCCTGTAGAAACTAGAGTGTATTTCCAGTTAATTAACAGGGTAAATCAGAAGACACTACACGTTGCGAGGACATCATAATAGCATATCTGCAACATATTGTAAACGGCTTAAGGTCTCAAGTTAAATCTTTCAGGGAAGGTTGCGATGAGAAGGCAAATGGACCTCAATCTTTGGCTTGGAGTAGGAACCGAAGGAGGAGATTGGGCTACAAAGGCCCTACCTCTGATGCACTTAGAAATATTTGCACTACGTCCCTTTTTGAACTTTGAATTTATTCACGATTAAATATTACTCGTTGTGAGGTTGTCTAAAATACAATACTTTTATTCATTTAACATATAATATAATCGGATGTATTCTGTCTACTGGGACTGGCTGCCCCAAGTAGACCACAAGTCTTAAAAAAAAACAATAATATATAAAGAGATACTTAGACACTTACAATGATAAGACAAAGTCCCAAAGTATTTCTAAAACAACGGACCAGAGGTCAGTCCGGCATAAAAGTTAGTATAAGATTTTCCCTTCCGATAAAATGTATCTTTTATACATTTTTATCAACCCCACCTTCCCACGTAATCGCTAGGAAGTGGTAATTTCTCAATTTCGCGTTAAACAGAACTTAGCAGGATATGTTCCTTATCTTAATAAAAAAGTGGTATTTCAAAACTTTATATTTGCGTCATATATATTTTTACTCAATTATTAATTAACTGAATTAGAAAGCTTTACCACAATACTCCCCAGTTAAAGAAGAATTGTCCCACTTCTCAATATTTCACTTTTAACACAATTTAATTTCGTTTACAGCTGTTTTACGGCCATATTTGGGTCAGTATGTGCATCTACCCGCAATGGGTTTCCGTAGGGGCATGTTTTGTCCATTATTGGCCATGTTCTTTTTTGTCGAAGGATTCCCCCTTCATAGAAATGTCCCTTACCCCAAAGAAACATCCTCCACGGAAAGATTCTCCCGAGTAAGTATTTTTTGAAATCAGAATTAAAATCTGATTCTTTTGATGTATCTATTGGTATCAAAATTCCGTTTTTTAGAGTTTCGGTTACCACTGAGCCGGGTCACTCCTTACTAACAGTTCGTTACCACGAACTGTTTGATACCTTGCAAACTATTAGCGAATATCCTCTTTAACCGGGTCTAACCAGTACTGAACGACTAACTCTGGGAAGAGCAGCATGGATTCCAGACGAACCGATCGTGAACTGATCTTTGTTCACTCTTAGAATACTCTTAGAAGAAGCAAATGAATGGCAAAATAAGCTATAATTGGTCTTGATATACTTTGAGAAAGCTTTTAATTTCGTAGATTGCCAAACAGTTCGGAGGGTCTTCCGATACTATGTCATTCTCGATAAGCTCGTCCGAAATGGTCAAGCGCTGTACGGAGACACAGAATGTTGCGTGAAGACAAATAACGGAGATATCTAATACTTCCGCATCAAGACAGAGGTGAAGCAAGGTTGCGTGTTATCATTATTTTTATTGATTCTCATCATTGACAATATTCTCCGCGCCTGTGAGGGCATGGAATCCAGTAAAACAGTAAGAGAAACTGAGATGTTCATTTTGCATACGATATCAGTCCTAAGAGTTCTGCAAGCAAAAGTTCCAACGATACAACGAACACAGAGACGCTGCTGAGCCTTTTGGTCTAAAAACAAACTCCAAAAAAACAAAAGTATGACCAACATTTTATCTCCCCTCTACCTAAGATACGGCAACCAGACGATAGAGCAAACCATGGAGTTCAAATATTTAGGAAGAGAATCCAAAATAATGGATCGTGAAACTGTGAACTTTATGACACTGTCTTATACCTGGCAAAGCCAGTAGTACTCTCCCCGGCTCAGGCTGTTCGACAGCAACATCCTCTCGACGCTTTACTATGGTTCCAAAACCTATCAGTTAAACCAAAAACCGAAAAGAAACTCCTCGCTTTTGCCAACATTCTAAATATCTACTGAACCCATAAAGTAACGAATTATTATGTACGATAGAAAGCGTATCAATCACTGACAACCGAAGTTATCAAATATAAGGAGTAAAGATGCCTCTGGCACGTGATTTGCATGCCCGAAACTCATTTACCAAGGGTGATCCTACAATGGCAGCCAAACAC
>NW_028298540.1:0-3608 GCF_049724085.1 Artemia sp. Qi Xiang Cuo
CTTTTTGAATCTGAGAAAGAAGAATTACAGCTCACTGAACCATTCAAAAGCCGGCCTATTGTATATATTTATAACACCCCCCAGGAAAAAAAAAACAGACCACGGAAAATAACCCCCCCTGAAAATATCCCGGAGAAAAAAAGACATGGAACAAAATAACCACACCCCCAACCGAAAATTAATGTTAAAATTAAAGTCAATTTATGCATAATATAGCAATATATCTTTTTATTAAACCCAATCCACCTTAATTTTCACGTGAAGAAACAGTTTGTTTTCACCTTGCAATGGAGGTGTTAGACTTGACATTCTCTTTTCACGCGAAACTGCTTTTAATTTAACGGGGCAAAGTATCATTTTTTTCAGCGGAAGCTTTGCTATCCAAATTCATAAGGATTTATCAAAGCCGGATGTACTTTAAAAGGGGTGTCAGTAATTATCAGTAGATAATTAAATCGTTGCGAGAAATCTGTAAGTCAAAGCCATAGCGGACTGTATATTAAGGGATTGACATAAAGTTGACATTTGATTTTAGATAAGATACGGAATTTATCAACAACAGAATTATTGTAGTAAACAGTGGGTGAAGGATGTATGGTGTTTACATAACGAAAAAATAGCTTATATTACGCCTATTATAGAGTATAAACATCATATAGTGGCGTTTGTATAGGGGGGGGTTTACCCGAATATAGTAGAGGGTGACCACGGAAAACAATTTTATTTTGAAAATAAAAAATGAAAACAGAACTTACATTGCTAATTGTGGCTGCCAAGGCTTCAACTTCATCAAATTTATCCATTGTTGTTTACACAGCGTCAAAATACTTTCTGATAATTGAATCACGTTGCATGCCCGTTATATACGAAATCTCATGGGGGAATTGTTATGTAACGGGAAAATCATATGTAAACACGTCTCTGATTGGCTGAGAAGGGGGATGTATTCGACTCGTTGATTGGCTGAGAAGGAAACACGTGATCTAACTGTTTCCTGTTCCAGGACACCATGACATTCACCCCTAGCATGCACTTGTCCAAAAACAACAATAATAAATAAATCCCACAGACCTAAGATTAAAGAAACCTTAATGTTTCGTAATTCCCCCACTCGTGAATCAATAATATTATTTAAAAAACAATAAAAAAAAAAAAAACACAATAAATTTATAAAAAAAAAAAGCCACATAAAATTAAATAAAATTATTCATTTTTAAAAAATAAAAAATAAAAAAAAAAAAAAATTATTATAATTACAAATATAAAGTAAGAAAAGATAAGAACTTTTTTTTCAAAAAAAAAAAAAACGAAAAATGTTTAAATATAAAAAAAAAATCACACATAAATTGAAGCAGGGCATTTATTTTTTTTAAAAACAAGTAATAGAAAAAAAAAAAACCACTTAAAAATATAAAAAAGGAAACAGATTTAAAAATTAATAAAAAAAAAAAAAAAAAATTTTTTCTATCAAAAAATGACAGATCTACAATATAATCACTTTTTTTCAAAAAAAAAAATATAAAATAACACTTATATTGATAAAAAATCAAAAATTAAATTTAAAACTATAAGATAATTATAGGTTTTTTCAGCTCATAAAAACAACAGACTTCTAAGTATATAAGTATACCTTAATTGTAGTGTAATGAAAGAATTTCTTCATTAAATTAATGAAAATTTATTTTTAATAATGATAATATTTTTTACTCACCATAAAAAGTTTAGAATTATCCTTTTTTTATATTTAATTACAAAAAATTATATCACGAGTATAAACGATTATAAACTGATGGATAATAAAATATGGAAGCTGATTATAAAAGAAAAATAATAGGCGATTAAAAAAAGAAGAGACCCCGGTTTTTTTAAATAAAAAAAAAAAAAGACATTTAAAAGTTAAAGTGAGTAGGTCCTATAGTTTAAATACACGTATACATGCTTGGACGCAAATGACCCGGCTAACCGTACAATGCATTTATAGTTTACATTCAAACTTACGCCTAAGGCATAGATATTGATGTAAGCTTTCAAGTAATTGTACGGTTACTACTCTCCGGGTATAATGAGGAGCTTGCTTTAGCATCTAGCTAATTTTTGCAAATGTTATTAACCTTAGGTCTACTTCTTATGATATTCACAACTTGCTGTAACTAAAGCTAGGATCATCTGTTAATGTTGACTATCTCGAACCATAACATATATATTCGCTTCTGACAGATAAAAAGTACTGATGATCCCAGTAATATTTCTACAGTAAATCAAAGTTCGACGCAATCGGTAGTTTTACCACTTAGTAAATCACTTGGACAAGACACTTCGGTTGAGCAGGACAGTTCAACTGTGGTAACTCAAAAGGTACTATGAAAGTCACCTAAATAATACACCCCCCTTCCCTTTAATGCATATTTTCAACTATACGGTCTAAAGTCTAAAAGTGACAAGTATATTCAGTCTTGTTTAAACTATCAAAGGAATCTTAAATCTAAGATTCACCGGTACTAAACATGTAATTAAGCTCCTCCTAGAATGAGCCAGATCCACCGATTGACCATCTCATTCTATCCAATTTGCTTCTCAAACAATTCACAAGTTTTTCGACTTTTCTAAAACGTGCTAGACCTTTGATCGACCTTCTCATAAGACTTAGAAACCTATTCTTTTTTATGCATACCATTTTGTTAATATAAGGAATGTTTTTTGTGAGATTAGTTTTTTGATACTGGGGTCCTTTCTAACTCTTCTTCAGTATACAAATCAAATTGTGCAAGGTTTTGTAAATCCTCATTCCATTTGTTTTTGTTAACACTATTTTTAAGATTATATTAAATGTATCGTACAAATATTGATTTTCCATGGAGATCCTAGTATTTGGAAATGCCAAAAGACACTGTGCGTAAAACCAAACACGTGTGCAAAAATTCATTAGAAAGAGGTCCTAGATCTCGACAGGGAGATGGGGGAGACACGGCACAGATCCAAAGACACATAAAAAGTGATCAATACATAAATTTTAGTATTAATAAAATCGAAACACTACCAGTCACAGAGTGGGACAAGAGGAGTGGCAGTGATAACATAAAGACATTGACATTTAGTTACAAATAAGACTCAAAATTTTGACAAAATAATACTTCCTTTTTTTAGAACCAATACATTGCATTTTTTTTTGCAAAGAGTATCGTTCTTTAAATCATCTTTTGTCTAAGATCTTAAAGCTCATTGAAGATATAAAAAAGTGTGAATACCGCCTCTGTTCTGACATATAGAACAAAGATTAGAGACCTTTGATTATCTACTCATCAGTCTTCTCAGACCTCTGATCAGAGAATATTTATTAAATACTTTTTAAAAAAAATTACAAAATTTTTAATATATTTTTTAAAATTTTTCAATTTTATGCTTTTTCTGAAAAAATTTTTAATATATTAGTAATGTTATGGGTGAAAAAACGCCCCCACGACTGAACACCCTGTACAGGCTCAGACTGTTACAGGGCATAACTAATTATCTTTATCTTACTATTCTTTATTTGAGATCAGTGACGGTTGTTAGTCATGAATAATTTAAATCTACCTCATTTAGACTTTTTAATAGTTTTGGTCTTTGTA
>NW_028298541.1:0-3607 GCF_049724085.1 Artemia sp. Qi Xiang Cuo
ACTGGCTGTTTCAGTATTGTGAAAAGTTTTGAGGTTTCGACTATGTCATAAACAGACCTTGCCTACGCAGCCTCATGGTGGCTTGGGGGGTGAACCTTTCACGAATTTTTGCCAACTAGAGTCGTGACTGTCAATTTCGCTGCATATTGAGGTAGGTGGCCCTTGAGGAAATTATAGCCTAGTCGACGGCACAGCAATGATGCGGATTTTGTTTTACGGATCAAGGATAATAAATCACCAAACATCGTGCTTTTTTGGTATTTATATAGGGCAAATCAAAACGCAGGATTGCAAGGTATCAGTTTAATAGGTCCCCTCCGCACAAGGAAACATGATAAGTAAAAAGGTACTCACGTATTATAACGACCACATTGTTGTTCTTGATCTGTTGTAAAACCGGTTTCTCTGTGTGCACTCGGAGATAATTAGCTTAGCCTGGGTGAGGTAAATTTCTATGTAGGTGTTTTTTAATTAAATATTTAATATATAAAGTTGATTAGGCTAGGTATTTAATATAATGCGTTCTCGGCAGCCTGCTTTCCATAATTCTCTATTGTAGTTTCCATAATTTTGTTACGAAAGCATTATATTTTCACCAGATTTTGGTATATTTTATTAGGATCAACCTAACTTCATTTCTTGGGTGTGGTCGCTATAATACGTAAGTACCAATAAAAAAACAAGTCTTACTTGATAATATGCCAAAAAATGTAGTTAAAAGATTCTCACTGCATAAACCACTTTAACTGCCCTCTCCTAGCGTGCAAATATTAGCACAAATTATGTATGTTGAATGCATTTTGCCACACGATACTCTTTCTTTTCAGCTTAATATTCGTTAATTGAAGAAACGAAGACGAAATTAAGAAACGGAAAAATGCATGGGAAATATATAATTTGAGTTATATATTTGCATATTAGCGGGGAGGGTGAAAGTGGTTTACGCACAGAAAGTCTGCTGACTACATTTATTAGGTATATCATGAAGAAAGAATTGTAGAATTATCATGTTTCTTCATGTGGAGTGGACCTGCTAAACAGATACCTGCAAAATCAGGTCCTGAATAGGGTGCACAAAGACTATACGAAAGGGTTTGAAGGAAATTTGAACTTTAATGGAGGGAGTCAAGAGCAAAGCTTTGAGCAGATGGAGGTGGAGAAGAAGCGTACGTAGCTGTGGTAGCCTGAGACCAACGTCCGGTTCTGATGGGCTATTGGTAGTAATAGTAGCCTAAACTATCGTCATTTCCAATAACTAGCTCCAGCATTTAAAAATAGTTAATCTGCAGAAATAACAAGAAAAATCTAGCATTTAAAAACACTTAATCTGCAGCAATAACAAGAAAAAAATATTCACTCACCAAAATTAATTCTTGCTATTGAGCTTTGAAGTATTTATAAGAGATTCGTAAATGTTCCAACAGACAGCAGCTTCAACACTTTCACACCATATCACTCCTGGAAGACAATCTTTTTATAGAGACAATCAAATTCCACTTGTTTAATTCTATAAAAAATCAAAACAGATATAAATTTCAAGGAGCCCTCAATTCACATTTATAATTTATAGTACAACAATTTCCTACCCTTCCAAGTCCCGACTAACATTCAATCACTTAACCTCCACATTCATTGTTGAGCGACTGATGAGCTTCCATAAGCAGACAAGCTAACAATAAATAGCCGCTGCAAATAGTCGTGCCCAAAAGCAAAAGAGTTGTTAGTTCTATGCAATAGCAATAGCAGCTAATGAATCGTCAGGATGACTAAAGGAATACAATCAGATATTATGTATACTGTTTGGGATTTGTCTGTATGAAATTAAAAAAAAAACATACAAAATTTCCTCGAATAGTAAAGAGCGAATTTAAGTACAGGAATTAGCTTGTATGAGATGTCAAACTTATAAGTTAATTAAGCAAAACAACTAAAATGAATAGAAATTATGATGAATAAAGAAGTCAAACAGGTCTAATTAGAAATCGGTACTTACGTATTATACCGACCACACTCAAGAAGTGAAATTAGGTTAATCACAATGAAATATTTCAAAACTACAATAGAGAATTATTGAAAGCAGGCTACACAAAACGCATTATGTTAAATACCTAAGCTAACCAGCTCTAAATATTAAATATTTCATTAAAATATACCTGATAGTAGTTTATCACACTCAGGCTAAGCTGATCATCTCTGAATACACACAGAGAAACCGGTTTTAAACAGATCAAGAACAACAGTGTGGTCGGTATAATGCGCAAGTACCTGGAACTGTTCCTTAGTAGTCGGATAGAAACCGGGTAATAACCGGGGAACCAGCTTGTCCATTTGTGTACATCATATATTTACAAGTAAATAAACGATATCTGGGATTTGTCTTGCAAACTCTTAGAGGCCTACCTTAGAAAAAAACAATATCAGGCACTTTAGTTTCGAATTTCTCGCATCCCCCTCAACCAAATTCTGCCTACTTGATAGTCTATGGAATAATGACTTGCAATAGTGGTGTGCTCAGGAAAATAACGACAATAATGTATAAATAAAAACAAAAAAACGTGGACACATATCGCTAGAGTTACCCTGCTCCTCTCACCCCGGGAACGAAAAATCAGAAGTCTTTGGAGCTTAAGCCAATCTGTGAGCTACAAGGTATCTAGGGTTGGTCATACTCGGGTAAGAAACAGAGAAAAGGTTTTTCGGAGGACCTCAAGGACCACATTTTAGAACTTGCCAGAACTTAAACTTTGCGCACTATACCCTATAGAAGTATGTTTATTATCTTCCAATCTATATATTGTTATGCGCAGCAACCGAATTTTATGCCCATAGTAACCGAATTTTATTTAAAACTTGGATTTTTTAATAACAACTAACAGATTAGTTTAGTCTGACATGTATTGCAAAAATAAAACATGTCGTTCAACATTTTCATATAATCAAAAATAAGTTACAGCCTAATTCGTTATATATCTCCACTTCTCACTCTATTATATCGCTCGTAATACATGCTAAAGCAAGCGGAAATTTTACACATAAACCCACCGTAATTCTTATTTATAATAGCCCACGGCATGTGTTCAGAAGGTTTGAAAGAGATTAGAAGTAAAACCGAAATATAATGCAATCTTTGAAAACAATTCACGCTGAACATTCTGGCAACATCACCTAGGTTAAACGAAGAGTTTTTTTTTGTCAGATTTGTCCTGGATTAAGAAAATAACTAAAACCGAACAAAACTTTTAAGAACAAAAATTTTCTGACGGAAGTAAAGAGCAAAGTTCAAACTTTAAACGAACAAAAATTATAACTTCTTACTCAACGCAGCATACATATGTAAAACTAGCAGAAATAAACTGGCGATACTTCACTATATCTATGTAATTGGGCAAAACTAACGCTTTACAGAAAACACCAAACCAGGGTAAAAAACAATAGCACTTTATAGAAACCCCAGTAACCGTAAAGTAGCTTTAAGGAGATAACAGACTTATCTATACGGCTAGTCAATCACTAGCAATCAGATCGATAACTTTTAGTATACAATTTAAATTCTTTTGAGAACTCGAGAAAAAAAAATTAGTAATTAAAAATTCATTAAGCAGCATAC
>NW_028298542.1:0-3603 GCF_049724085.1 Artemia sp. Qi Xiang Cuo
CTTGAATCACAAAGGCCGGCTAATTAGAATAGATGGCTCTTTTGAAAGTACTAAAAAAACTTTAGCGTAAAGAGCGAGGTATTGACTAAGGAGCGAACCCCCTCATATACGTAATAATTTCTGTTCGTTTTAAGTTTTAATGTTGCTTCTTACTTTCAGTTGCAAAAAACTTGTTTTTTTATTTAATTTCTGATCGTTTTTTAAATAATGCTGGGAAATCTGGCGCCCCTTCATAGAAATGTCCCTTCCCCCAAGGAAATATCCTCCACGGAAAGATCCTCCCCTGGAACCCCTACTCTGACCCTGAACCCCCACTAGAAAAAAATTCCTCCTCAAACCGCCTGTATACTCCCCAATAAACCATACTATATGTAAACAATGGGCAAAGTTTGTAAATTGCAGCCCTTCCTCGGGAACAGTGGGGGATTAAGTCATCCTCAAAGACATTAAATAAATTTTCGACGATGCTGAATAAAATGGCTCTTCGAAATTTTGATTGGGTGACTCCGGGAAAAAAATGAGCGTAGGAGGGGGCCAAGTTGCCCTCCAATTTTTTTGGTCACTTTAAAAGGGAACTAGAACTTTTAATTTCCATTCGAATGTGACCTCTCACGATTTTCTAGGACTACTAGATCGATACGATCACCCCTGGGAAAAAAACTAATAAAAAACAAATAAACACGCATCCGTGATCCTTCTTCTGGCAAAAAATACAAAATTTTACATTTTTGCAGATAGGAGCTTGAAACCTCAATAGTAGGGTTCTCTCATATGACGAATCGGATGGTGTGATCTCCATAAAGGTTCTATAATTTTTAGAGGATGTTTCCCCCTTTTTTCGAAAAAAAGGTAAATTTTTCTCAGGTGCGTAACTTTTTATGGGTAAGACAAAACTTGATGAAACTTATATACTTGAAATCAGCATAAAAATTTGATTCTTTTGATGCATCTATTGGTATCAAAATTCCGTTTTTTAGAGTTTTGGTTACTATCGAGCTGGGCCGCTCCTTACTTACAGTTCGTTACCACGAACTGTTTGAAAGGGGCTGTTCCATCTTCACCGCCTCGCACTTGACGCTAAAGTTTTACTTTCACATAACTCTATTTTTTTAAACAATGTAAAACATTAGAGTAAATAGCGAGGCGTTGAGGAGGGGACAGCCCCTGTCATATAAGGAAAAATTATTTTCGTTTTAAGTTTTAACGTCACTCCTTACATTCAGTTAAAAAAAACTTGTTTTTTAATTTAATTTTCTATTTAGACTCTAGTAGTATCTCTCGTCTGGATTTGCTTAGACATATAGCAATTTCAACGTTATTTGCTTCTGGTTTGGTGGGTATAATCTATTCCATGGCACCTTTCCAGTGCATGTACCTATGGATCTGGTTTGGTGGGTATAATCTGGTTTAGTTTTTCAAAAAGAGTGAGTATTTGACATTTTTGCAAAAAGGGATAAGGAATTCACAAATTGGACTCTATGAACGATATTAATTAATGTTTTGAATAATAGGAGTGTGAATGATTCTAATTAGTGATTGGATTGTATGACGGTGGAGAAAAAAAAAAGGATTAAACTGATTAACAGTTAAGGTAACCCCGAAGGGGTTGTTAACTCAGGTAATTTGTTACTTGACCTAGCTTTACCTCTCCGATGTGGTCTGTATAATACACAAGTAACGTTTGAAAAGTATTGTCAATTTAAAATAGGATCTAACGTTCCCTTCGTTCCCCCATTTCTGAGGGGCAGGGCAGGGTAGGAGAGGGGGAGAGGGAGTCAATTTTGGAGGTAACACATTCTAAATGAGAAATCGTAAAATACCCGAGACAATGAACAAGTCCCAATATGGCAAGTATTTAGTTAATATAATGCTTGGAAGAGAAATTAAGTTTTGAGGGGGGTGTAAAAGTTGTATTTATTTAATATCCCGGTAAACATACGACTGGAAATGCTTCAGGAGAAATAGACTATTGATTCTTTCTGAACTAATCAATATTCCTTGACAAATCTTTTTTTATTTTTACTGTATTGATATTATTCAAAATATTGGATTGTCTTTGCCACATCAAACTATTGAATAATTATCGTGGCTTTTTAGGTGTTAAATTTTTTTTCTGAGTAATTAATAGCATTAAAAAAATATTAAATTTAGATTCGGCTAAGTTCTCTTTTTAGTACTTTATCTGTCGTGATGGGAGATTGGGGCAAGTTTTCAGCTAAAATAAAGCTAGGAAGGGGGAAATTAAGTATTGAGGGAGGTGTAAAAATGCTACTTATTTAATAACCCGGTAAACATTTGACTTGAAATGCTTACCAAAGAGTATTTATATTCTTGTCACTTTTCGTTCCCCCAATTTTTCAAAGCGGGTGTTTACAACTAAGGGGGAAACTGGCCCGACCAAAGAGTATTTATATTCTTGTCACTTTTCGTTCCTCCAATTTTTCAAAGCGGGTGTTTACAACTAAGGTGAAAACTGGCACGACCAAAGAGTATTTATATTCTTGTCACTTTTCGTTACCCCAATTTTTCAAAGTGGGTGTTTGCAACTAGGAGGAATGGGAGAAGGATATATTAGCGAAATTATAGTGGAGGGCGAGTTGTTACTGAACAACCCCTTTGGATTAGTTGAAAAAAAAATTTCAATGAGACATGATTTAAAAGTGTTTTTGGTGATCTGGGTTCATTGGCTGAATGATGTATTAGTGAAGTTATAGTGGAGGGCGAGTTGATAGCGAAAAACACCTGTGGATGAGTTGAAATAATTTTTTTTTAACAAGTAATTACTATAAGTGTTTGATTGGCAGAAGGATGTATTAGCGAAGTTCTAGTGGAGGGCGAGCTGCTACCAAAAAACCCGTGTGGATGAGTTGTAATAAATTTTTTTTTTAACAATACATTACTGGTAAGTGTTTTGTAGGCGATGGATTGATTGGAAGAAGGATTTATTAGCGTAGCTATAGGGGAGGGTGAGTAGCTATAGAAAACCCCGTGTGAATGAGTTGAAATAAAAAAATTTAACAAGAAATGGCTGAAAAGTGTTTTGGGGAGATGGGTTGATTGGCAGAAGGATGTATTAGCGAAGTTAAAGAGGGCGAGTTGCTAGCGAAAAATCAAAGCTAATAAGGGTTTTTGACCGTAAACTCTAGTTTTTTTGTAAGAAAATTATGGAAAATACAATTCATTGGTTCATAGGTGAAACTTAAGTCCAGGTATGGATTAAAAAATAAACTATTTCTGTAGAATCTGAGCTAATAAGGGTTTTTGACCATAAACTCTAGTTTCCTGTAAGAAAATTATGGAAAATACAATTCTCTCGTTCAAATGTGAAACTTAGGTCCACTCTCTGGTTCAAATGTGAAAAACCCGTGTGAATGAGTTGAAATAGAAATTTTTTAACAAGAAATGACTGAAAAGTGTTTTGGGGGAGATGGGTTGATTGGCAGAAGGATGTATTAGCGTAGTTATAGTGGAGGCCGAGTTGCTAGCGAAAAACCCGTGTGGATGAGTTGAAATAAAAAATTTTAACAAGAAATGGCTGAAAAGTGTTTTGGGGAGATGGGTTGATTGGCAGAAGGATGTATTAGCGAAGTTAGAGTGGAGGGC
>NW_028298543.1:0-3591 GCF_049724085.1 Artemia sp. Qi Xiang Cuo
CAAAAATACAATGACCACACGCCCATATCGCATTAAACCCCCCTAACCCCCCCTCTCTGTGGAATTAATCGTCTGGTAACGAGTCACTATTATGACAGTTTTTTTTTTCTATTACATGAATTGTAGTGTTTTCTAAACTGTATTTGTTATCAAAACATTTCTTTTTAAAAATTTATATTAAACAAACTTTATTAAATTTTAGGTATTTAATAATTAAAAATTTAAACCTGGTAAAGCAGGCATAGCAATTGTTAGGCGGTTTGTCGAAAACTAGCACAATGCAATAATTCAAATTCTCACTTTAATTATAAGCTTGAACAATATGTTAGCATTATCGAATTATCAAGCACATCAAAAAAATTTTACCCACTAGACTTTCGTGAAAACTAGATCTTCCTGAAGGACTTCTATAAATTACTGAAAACTACTATTTTATAAATAAATTTGTCTTTTTCAATATAATTTAGTTTTTTTTAAGTAATAAAAACATATATTTATGATTTATACTTTTTATATTTTATTGTTAAAATTTTACCTAGTTAATATTATAATACTGTATCAGCAGACAGTTTAGTTTTAATGAAGTTTTTTTTAAGTAAGCAACAACTATATTTCTGTGTTATAATGTGGAGGTTATCGTGTGCCAAAGTTCAGTTATTAATATTATGATCATTTATAATGACATTTTTATACTTTAAAAAAATGAATGAGTTCATAATTTTTTATTTATTTATATTGGATAAATAGATAAGAAAGATTTGCATGACGAAATATTGCTAAGGAAATCAAAAGAAACTACCTTGGTAACCTAGTAATTGTCAATGATTTTTTGTACTGAATATATTTGCAATGGGTATTATATTTCGAGGAAAATTTAGAGTGACATTTAAATTTAAAAATAAAAATAAATTTGTCATCATCCTGTTTTTTAGAAACGGCCCAAGGGAGCACATAACCCTCCCTGGTCAGCCACCTGTTCCTTGTCAGAGGTCCCAAGAAGAGTTTTACCTAGGTCATCCAAAAATAACATTACTAGAGTGTTGTATTTTTATTTATTAAAAACTTAATAGTGTTTTAGATATATTTTATAATATATTTTTATTTTTATAAAGTAAAAATAAAGTATATAATACATGACAAAAATAAGTCTATTCCCTTTTATTAAAGTTGTCGTTTACTGACATAAATTACTGTGATCTTTTTTAATCTTAAATAAATAAATATTTCACTACAAAAGTATTGATTAAATTTAATTTATTTTTGGACTGACATTTAAAAATACAGGCAGCTTTATAGGACTACATGCACAAATACAGAGGGTGTATCCCATTTGAGCGCTTTCCAATTTGAGCGCCATGGCGCGCAAATGGGCATTTCCTATTTGCGCGCCGTATTTTAATTAGTTCAGTTGTGTCCCATTTGAGCGCCAGATAATATTTTGCGTTTCCTCTTCATGTTGAAAATCGCTCTTCTCTTATCCAAGTCCGAAATTGAACTGAACTGAGCTAACAATCTTGCACCCTCTTATAACATTTACTTCGAGCGCCCATTAATCCTAATTTACGATGCAAGGTCAGGTGACCTAATTGCGTAAGCGATTGCACAACCGTTTACCCACAAAATGCAATAGGATTTAGTGTGGGGGCATATTTTTTTACCCTCTTATAACAAGTATTTAATGATGCCAGGAACAATATTTCTGGTTAGTATTAATAAGTCAGTTTGACAATGAAGAGCTCCAAGAATAAACAACTGCTAGAACACGACGGTTTCGTCTACAGATTCGATAAGCCGATTTCTGGAGGAAGAAAGAAGAGCTGGAGATGCATGAAGAAGGGATGTCTCGGGCGGTTACACACTGATTCCAGCGACGGCTCACCAGTTTCAGTTGGTACGCACGACCACAGCGCTGATCCTCTGCAGACCCAGCAGTACAAATTCCGGTCAGACCTTCGAAGCGAGTCAGCCCGTACTACTCGTCCGATTCCCGCTATCTACGACGGCCAGGTCGCAAGTGCTGCTGCCAGTGGGCTGAGTGCTTTGCCTCAGTTACCCTATAAGCACGTGAAGTCGTCCATGTACAGATCACGAAACAAGCTGATACCACCACTGCCCGCTGATACTATATCCGTACCGACGCCCTTGCCCCAGGCTTTCAGTGAGACGTCTGCAAACCAGAGATTCCTCCTCTTTCAGCTTCAAAATAACGCTGCGATTTGCTTTGCAACCGACGAGTCGTTAAGTCTGCTTGAACGAAGCCCGGAATGGTATATGGACGGCACCTTCGACTCAGCTCCTTCCCCATTCGGCCAGTTGTTCACCGTTCACGTTTTCTTCGGCGACAAGCAACTTCCCGCTGTCTTCGTGCTCATGGAGAGCAAGTCTGCGCAGCTTTACAACGACGTCTTCAGCGAGCTGATCCTACAGGCTGCGATGAAAGGAGTGACACTTCGCCCGACGACCGTCGTCTCTGATTTTGAGACCGGTCTGCTGACATCCGTGAAGCAAGTTTTTCCGGCCGCCAAGCACCGTGGGTGTTACTTCCACTTTTGCCAAGCAGTAATCAGAAACTTGGGGCGTCACTCAGTCCGTGAGCTGTACATGACCGAAGCAGACTTCAACCTCTACGTTCGAAAGCTTCTGGCTCTGGCGTTCCTACCTCCAGCGATCGTCAGAATCAATTCTGGTCCAATCATTTCTCACATCGTTCGTACCTGGCCTTCGGCTCGTCCGTTTGTCACTTACTTCAGCCGTCAGTGGTTCGACCAATGTCCTCCTCATTTCTGGTCAGTCTACGGCATCCAGCGAAGGACAAACAACGACCTCGAATCATGGCACATGCGGTTTAACCGAAGAGTCGGTCGCTACCACCCGAACTTGTGGCAGTTTATCTCTTTCCTGAAGGAAGAACAAGCAGTCGTCGATTCTGCAAGGACACAGCTACTCCAGGGTCATGTCATCCATCGGACGAACAAGAAGTATGCAAGGCTGACCGAACGACTCGAAAAGCTGTCGACGGAGTACAGGGCTGGAACTCGAACAGCAGACGAGCTTCTCTTGGGTGTCGCACATAACATTTCGCCGGATGTGTGATATTAGCAGTTTTTGTTTGTATTTTTACCAATATATTAATTTGAATTATCCGTTTTTGGCACGATTTTTGGGTGATTTCGTTCCATTTGTAAACGATCGTTGTGAAATAACTCTAAAAAAAGAGCCGAATATTTCGACTTGACCAGCAAGCCTTCTTCAGCGGCAATCAGTTCTTACCCTATGAACGTGCGTAAAATCTTCACTTATATTCTTCACAAGCTTAACAAACGTTTAGCTTCTTAACTCTCAGTACAGAGTTATTTCACAACCATTGACCCAATAAAATCCTCAGTTTTCTTCGTTGTCTTCGTGGCAATAAATATTTCTACAGGTCAATGTGGCAGCAAACCACGCTTCATCCACCGCAAAATCACAATTTTGGGTTTGGCGCTCAAATGGTACTCCGTGGCGCTCAAATGGGAACAAAATTCCGTGGCGCTCAAATGGAACAAAATTCCGTGGCGCTCAAATGGGAAAGCGCTCAAATGGGAACACCCC
>NW_028298544.1:0-3590 GCF_049724085.1 Artemia sp. Qi Xiang Cuo
CACAAAATCCAAAAAATATGATCTGCCATCGACGGATACTAGCGAACAACTGAACAAAAGAAAGGAATCAATTCATTCACTCGAAATACAAAACGAACCAGCAATTAAATAAATTGGAAAACTATGTCATTTGATTTCGGATTTTAATTAAGGCATTTCTTGCAGACACCCTTTGAGACCTAAGGGGTTGTTCACGTGTTTGATTAGATGACTGAGAAAGTGGTTCAAGGTTTATTTCAGGGATCACTAAAGTATCGGCTTCTCTTTTGAGAAAACCGAAATATAACTCATTTATTCTTAAATCACCGGAATCTCTGTTTAAAGCTAGACCTAAATGTTGGTATTTATAAATTTCAACAGCTTCTCTGTAGTGCTGGACAATACCCTTATCATTCGAAATAAGACTAGCTTGATTAAACAAAATAGTATGGTCTGGTTTTTCAAAAATGTGCTCTGCAAGGGCCTAGTCAAAATTTTCCGGTTTTTTCCGCTTTTTAAGTGTATTATTAATTGAGCTAGAATGCTGAGTTAATCTATCTGTTAGTCGCTGATTAGTTCTTCCAATATACCAAAGACCACACGAACAAGGAATTCTGTAGACACCGGAGTTTTCACCTATCGGGATAGGGTCTTTTCCTTGATAAATTTGGGACCTGATAGTTTTTCTGGGTCTATAATAAGTGTAAATGTTATTTTTCTTTAGATTTTTTTAAATGTGGTCTGAAATCCCTTTAATGTATGGGAGACCAAGATAAACTGAATTTTCCCTTTGATTTGTGTTTTCTGTGGAACTATCTGATAATTTTTTAATGCGTTTTGCAATTACAGAATTTATTAAACTAATTGGATAACCATTCCCAAATAAAATATCTCTAAGGTGGTTGAGTTCTAAATCCAAGAAACGTGTTGAACAAACTTTCAATGCTCTATCAACTAGAGAAGTGACAACTCCTCTTTTCACAGCAGGAGAATGATTGGAGGAATAACTTAAGTAACGGTCATTATGTGTGGGTTTTCTATATACACTAAACTCGAAACATGAATCATTTCGGTGCACCAAAACATCTAAGAAAGGAAGACGCCTCTCTATCTCCTATTCCTGAGTAA
This sequence comes from Artemia sp. Qi Xiang Cuo, assembly GCF_049724085.1. Classification (NCBI taxonomy): domain Eukaryota; kingdom Metazoa; phylum Arthropoda; class Branchiopoda; order Anostraca; family Artemiidae; genus Artemia; species Artemia sp. Qi Xiang Cuo. Next base: position 1,108 of record NW_028298544.1, read on the forward strand.
ATTTCAGTTTTGGATCCAAGGAGTTGAGCAAGTGAAGAAAAGAACCCAGAGACTCGTCACCATGCTCCCATAAATAAAAAATGTCATCTTTAAAACGAACCCAAAACTCAGGCTTACAAGAACCTTGCAAAATAGCCCTTTCTTCAAGGTCTTCCATGAAAATATCAGCCTGTATTTGAGAAAGGGGGGCACCCATGGAGAGCCCATATTTCTGTCTATAAAAAATGCCTCTATAATGGAAGTAAAAAGAAGTTCTATTACAAAGGGCTGTAAGCGAAAGAAGTGTCCGATTCGAAAGAGCAGAATTTTCTGATATGGATGGGTTAGAATTAAGTTTTTGCTCCAAAAACAGTTCAGCCTTTTGAGGATCACAATTGGTATACATTGAATCTGCATCAAAACTGCCAATTCTTGTATTTGGTTTCACCGAAACTTGCTTTACCTTGGAAACAAAATCAGCGGAATTTTTAATATAGGATTTTTGAGCCTGAATTAGTGGGCGAAATATTACTGATAAGAATTTCCATATTTTTGCTGTAGGAGAATTAAAAGAAGAAACAATGGGTCGAAGTGGATTCCCGGGCTTATGAACTTTAGGAAGATCATAAAAGTCAGGGGACGTACAACCGCGTGGGTAAAACCTTTTGTACAACTGATCTGTAATTTCACCTTTTTCTTTTAGATGAGAAAGCTCTTTTCGGACTTCCTGTACAAATTTTTCTGTGGGATCGGTAGCTAATTGTTCATATGTGTTAGAATCATTTAAAATTTCTCTGATTTTTTTGTCGTAATCATCTGAATCTAATACAACAACAGTATTGCCTTTATCGGCTTTCGTAATAATCCTGGAATGATCTTTTTGTAGTGCGTGTAAGATTCCGGTGATTTAAGAATAAATGAGTCATATTTCGGTTTTCTCAAAAGAGAAGCCGATACTTTAGTGATCCCTGAAATAAACCTTGAACCACTTTCTCAGTCATCTAATCAAACACGTGAACAACCCCTTAGGTCTCAAAGGGTGTCTGCAAGAAATGCCTTAATTAAAATCCGAAATCAAATGACATAGTTTTCCAATTTATTTAATTGCTGGTTCGTTTTGTATTTCTAGTGAATGAATTGATTCCTTTCTTTTGTTCAGTTGTTCGCTAGTATCAGTCGATGGCAGATCATATTTTTTGGATTTTGTGCAAATCGCGGATATTGGCGAATAACTCGCCTTTATGGTTGTTAGGTATTTGGTTTTAATTCTTTTAATTTTTGGCTTTTATTGATGCATCGTTTCGTTTCGCGCTGAAGAAGAGAGGCGTTTGTCCTCTCGAAATATTCGCTTCGTTTTTTCAGTATCTTCATTTGGCCTATAAAAACCCCATTTTTGCTCGTTTTTCTTTCTTTATGTGATTTTTCGTATATTTTGATATGTATATGTTTAATTGAACAAATTTTTATGTGCAATTTTTGATATGTTGTTTTTGTTCTAAACTTACGATTTTAATATATCAACAACAGTTTCGAATTAAAACTATTCAATTGTTCATTGGTTAAACTACTAAATTAAATTTAAATACTTTTAATTTAAAAAATAAATAAATAGAGACCTTGTTTTAAGTAGAGATACTGGAGATATTCCTATAAACCCAATTTACAATATTTTGGTATTGAAAAAAAAGAGAGAGAGAGAGAGAGAGAGAGAGAGAGAGAGAGAGAGAGAGAGAGAGAGAGAGAGAGAGAGAGAGAGAGAGAGAGAGAGAGATAGATATATATATAGAGAGAGAGAGAGAGAGAGAGAGATAGAGACTGATAGAGTATATGAAAGAGAGGAAGAGAGAAAAAGGAAGAGAGAGAGAGGCAGAGAGTAAGAGAGAGGCAGAGAGAGAAAGATAGGGTGATAGATAGAGAGAGAGAGAGAGAGAGAGAGAGAGAGAGAGAGAGAGAGAGAGAGAGAGAGAGAGAGAGAGAGAGAGAGAGAGAGAGAGAGAGAGAGAGAGAGAGAGAGAGAGAGAGAGAGAGAGAGAGAGAGAGAGAGAGAGAGAGAGAGAGAGAGAGAGAGAGAGAGAGAGAGAGAGAGAGAGAGAGAGAGAGAGAGAGAGAGAGAGAGAGAGAGAGAGAGAGAGAGAGAGAGAGAGAGAGAGAGAGAGAGAGAGAGAGAGAGAGAGAGAGAGAGAGAGAGAGAGAGAGAGAGAGAGAGAGAGAGAGAGAGAGAGAGAGAGAGAGAGAGAGAGAGAGAGAGAGAGAGAGAGAGAGAGAGAGAGAGAGAGAGAGAGAGAGAGAGAGAGAGAGAGAGAGAGAGAGAGAGAGAGAGAGAGAGAGAGAGAGAGAGAGAGAGAGAGAGAGAGAGAGAGAGAGAGAGAGAGAGAGAGAGAGAGAGAGAGAGAGAGAGAGAGAGAGAGAGAGAGAGAGAGAGAGAGAGAGAGAGAGAGAGAGAGAGAGAGAGAGAGAGAGAGAGAGAGAGAGAGAGAGAGAGAGAGAGAGAGAGAGAGAGAGAG
>NW_028298545.1:0-3589 GCF_049724085.1 Artemia sp. Qi Xiang Cuo
TCCCTCCTCAACGCCTTGCTCATTACGCTAAAGTTTTTTATTTTTTTAAAAAATAAAGTTGTGAGACAGATTCAAACTTTAGCATAAAGAGCGAGGCGTTGAGGAGGGGACAGCCCCTTTCATATACGGAATAATTTCTGTTCGTTTTAAGTTTTAATGTCGCTCCTTACTTTCAGTTTAAAAAACTTGTTTTTTTTATTTAATTTTTGAACGTTTTTGAATAAATGCAGGTTTTGATCTTGGCTCACCGTACATGAATAATTGAAAAAAAAATTTCATATTAATTTACTTTTATTTAGTTAAATGGCTTTCTCGAAACTTGTTTAATTTTATTTACGAACGTTTTTATTAGTAATAAATATACGTATATGAAAGAGACTGTTCCCTCCTCAACGCCTTGCTCATTACGCTAAAGTTTTTTATTTTTTTAAAAAATAAAGTTGTGAGACAGATTCAAACTTTAGCATAAAGAGCGAGGCGTTGAGGAGGGGACAGTCCCTTTCATATACGGAATAATTTCTGTTCGTTTTAAGTTTTAATGTCGCTCCTTACTTTCAGTTTAAAAAACTTGTTTTTTTTATTAAATCAAAGTAAAGAAAGTATCAAAGTAAACTTAGGATCAAAGTAGCAATAAGCAACTTGCATAACTTACAGCCCTTGCCCCGAAAATCAAAGTCGCCAGTTAAATCAGTAAATCCAAGCATCAAAGTTCATAAAGTATCAAAGCAACAGTAAACAACTTGCTTAACTCCCAACTCCTGCCCTGGGGGCTGAAAGGTGGGGTAAACCAAGGAAGTGTAGTCATTAAGTCTCTTAACTATGTCGAGCAAAATAGCTAACTGAAAATTTTGACCGGATTCCTTTGGAGAAAGAGTTGCCCTTTGATCAATTTTGATTCATTCAGTTTCAGATTAAATGAGCCCGCTTTAAAATCAATTCAACCACCCCTTCCAGAAAAACCTTATATTTTAACAATGGGCAACTTTTATCAGTTACGGCCCTTCTTCCAGGGGCTATGGCGGATTTTTTAGACCCTAAGTTATAGTTCTTAAACTCTGAATAGTTTGTTATGGAGAAGGAGCGTACGCAATTGCATTGAAATTGAGTGATTTGTTGCTTTGATGAGCTGAGTTAACTTATTATTCATAACAAGAAGACCAGTTTCCTCAAAATTTATCGGAAGCCAATTTTTCCTGTTTTTATTGGCTGATTTTTTTCATCAGTAAGTAAACCAACAAATAAAACTGAGTTATAGACCTTGCCCTAATCAAAGTTGCAGCGCTACTAGTGCGGTTCTTTACTCATATTTCCTCTCTATCTACCAATATATCCATTACTATCTTCTTCTTTAAAGAAAAAGCTAAATTAAAAATAGAGAAAATACTTACCCGCTTCTTACAAACAAAGATGACGAAAATGAAAACAGACTTCAGAATATTAAATAGGTCTGTAAAGTACCAAATGTAAACTGGTCCATCAGCAAAATAGGATATAATTTCAAATATCCATCCAACTCCCATCAACACAAACAGCTTGAAGATTGCCAACATCCTTCGAAACAAGGAAGACAAATAAACAATTTACAAAATATATCTTTTGGCAATGCATTTTTTATTATCAAAATCTCAGTCTCTCGATTTATTTATTTTTCCCCAAATTTTGTGTATTCTTTATGTACTTTTTTCTGTTATAACAGTTACCCCTTCCCCCAGAAGTGAATGAAATGAAAACTAAGATTGTAGGTATGTAAAATGAAACTTTTATAGGAAAAATTTTTAATTAAATAAAATTGTATGTAAGATTAAGCATATACTTAGTATATTATGCATATATGATTGGAAAATAAAAGAACCTGAACCTATTGGAGCTCTAAATTTTACCTAAAAATACATGGATGCAGCAATGTCATAACTGAACCCCAATAAAAGGCAATAATGATGTGAAAATAGTCTAATTAAATTATTTTTTTTTTAATTTTCATCAACGTAGTAGAAACATTTTTTGAGGAAGTTAGCGCGAAAATCACACAATATTCTCATCACAAATTAGGAAGCAGAATACGAAAGAAAACAGTAACTGTTCCCTACTGCTCAATTTGGCAAAATTTTCTTCTTAATGAGTAAGCCATGGCCATTCCTTTATTTTCAACAATGGTCGGCAGATTCCTTTTTTTAATTTCTCTTTTAGTAGTGTTTTTGTCGTTGTGAGAAAAAAGGCTCTTTTTTTAGCAAGACTGTATTCAAAATATCTTCATCTACCCCTTCTTTCACTTTTTTTATGATGTACCTGGAATGCAGGCCTCGGAAATGGGTGTTGGAAAACTGTGACTTGCACCGAAGGGTTAAGAAACTTCGGTACTTATATGTTATAGCGCCTATGTTAAGTACGTTAACCATTGACACACATTAAAAATGATTTATTCGTTAGCAGGGTTGCCACCAAGGTTACGTTCGTACCATTTTTGGTACGTTTTAATTAAAACGGTAAGTTTTACGTTACGGTCCTTAAAACGTTACATTTTTGTTACGTTTTTGAATTTATTTTACAATTATGTTACGCTTTTGAATAATGAGGAAGTTTCACATTTTCTGAGTTATCTATTTTTTTTCCCCGTGAAAAAATTCGCTGTTCTCCTTTTAATTACACTGACATGAGTATCGACATTTTTTCACATCGCGGTCATTTAATCTTATCAAGCAATCACTTAATATTAGGATGAGAAAATACCCACTTCGCTTACTCGCATAGTAAGTTAAGATAACATTCTCTCTCATGAGCATACGATTATGATTTGTTTAATGACAAGTCACAATAGTTAGTTAGTCACCTCACCAACTTTCAATTTCATCAGTTGACTTTGAATCTTGTTCCGTTAACAGTCATACTAAAATTATATGGAGAAGGAGTTAGATTCATTAGTTAATGCTAATGGAAAAAAACAAAATATGATGAAAATATAAAAATTTAGAACAAAATTTGGCATATATATTTTCACATTAGGGGGGGGGGGTAAAGCATAGTATATATTAAACCATAACCTAAGTAAATACATAACCTAATCTAGGTACTTTCCCCACCCCTAAACCTAAACCCCAAAAAACAATAGTTTAAATATTGTAAACGCAAAGACAAACCACGCTTTCCGATCCAATTCTCTACTGACTGATACCCGTTTGACTAGTTTCCTTTAGAATCTATCTTGCGTGTGTATCATCTAATTGACTAGTACCGATGATATATGTATTATTCTTTCCGTAACAACCTCAACCCCTCCCCCTCACTTCTGATTGGTTTGACATAATATCTGGTTATATACAAAAGTTGCTCTTTTTATATGGGATTATGAACAGCTGGTATTGACAAAATATATAAAACTGTAAAAATGAGCCATTTTTGGGTTATATTTAAGCATTGAGGAGGAGGGTGGGTTAGTTGAGCCGGAATTTTAGATTTAATGCTAAACTTTTTCCAAATATCATGGTCAATTTTTTTACATTATAGCCCCCTCCCCATCTGTGGTCCCATATATAACTGAATAAACACATTTCATCGTTGTGGTGGATCTTTTGATGACAACCTTTCTTGTTAG
>NW_028298546.1:0-3587 GCF_049724085.1 Artemia sp. Qi Xiang Cuo
TTCAATGCAGGAATTTTCCATGGGGGAAAAGAATTCCCATGAAGGGGGCGCTGGTTTTTCCAGCATTATTTAAAAAACAATCAGAAATTAAATATAAAAAAAAGTTTTTTCAACTCAAAGTGAGGAGCTAGGAGCAAAGTAAGGTTCGTCCCTTCCTCTATACCTCGCTCTTTCCGCTAAAGTATTTTTAGTAATTTCAAAAGAGCTATTTATTCTAATTAAACGGCCTTTGTGATTCAGGTGTCATTCTTAAAGAATTGTAACAAAATACGAATTTTAGCGTAAAGAGCGAGATATTGACGAGGGGGCGAACCCCCTCATATACGTAATAAAATTATACGAATATAGACGCTCGAAATTTAAGTTAATTCGTAAGTTACGTATGTTTATCATAGGCAGCGCGATAGCGCTGCCTAAGTAAAGAACGACGTGGGCACAATGTATTATTTATTTCTTTTTCCTCTACACCCGGGCACTTCGTGTCGAAGGAGTTGTCTTAGAAAGTTCGAAAAGGGCTCATTCAATTGGAAATTTCATTGGCTTGTTCTCTTTTTAATAGCCGAAAGTGATTGGATGGCAACTAGCCCCCCCACGCCCATCATTCCCCTAAACACATACAATCAAAATTTTGAGATAGCCATTTTGTTCAGCGTAGTTGATTTAAAAACAGAAAATTTTTTTTAGGATGACACTCCCCCACAGCCCTCGGGGCAAGGGTTGAAAGTTATGCCCTGAGGGCATATAAGAATGATGTTGGCACAATATATTATTTATTAATTTTTTTCCTTTAGAGCAGGGCACTTCGTATCGAAGAAGTTGTCGTAGAAACTTCGAAAAGGACTCATTAAATTGGAAGTTGGAGTGCCTTGTGCCCTTTTTAATAGTCGAAAGTGATTTATAACGCAACTAACACCCCTTCCATGCCCACCATTTCCCGAAACACATCCAATCAAAATTTTGAGATAATAATTTTGTTCAGCGTAGTTGATTTGCAGAAACAAATTATGTTTTTGAGGAGGACACTCCCCCACAGCCTTCACGTCAAGGGTTGTAAGTTATGCCCTGGGGGCATATAAGGTTTTTATAGAAGGCGTTGTCGTAGAAACTTCAAAACAGGCTCATTCGATTGCAAATTCAAAGGGCTAGTGCCCTTTTTAATAGTCAAAAAGAATTGGAGGGAAACTAGCCCCCCTCCACCACGCACATTATTTCTACAATAATATCCAATCACCATTTTGAGATGTAAAATTTTGTCTACGCAATTATTTCCCAGTCAGAACATATTTTTCTGAAGAGGATACTCCCCCAAAGCCCTCGGGGCAAGAAGTTTAAGTTATGCCCTGAGGGTATATAAGAACGATGTTGGCACAATGTACTATTTTTTTTTTTCCTTTAGAACAGGGCACTTCGTATCGAAGAAGTTGTCGTAGAAACTTCGAAAAGGCTCATTCAATTGGAAATTGGAGTGGCTTGTGCTCTTTTTAATAGTCGAAAGTGATTGGAAGGCAACTAACACCCCTTTCCACACCCACCATTTCCCGAAACACATCCAATCAAAATTTTGGGATAGCCATTTTGTTCAGCGTAGTTGATTTGCAGATAGAAATTATGTTTTTGAGGAGGACACTCCCCCACAACCTTCAGGGCAAGGGCTGTAAGTTATGCCCTGGGGGCATATATGGTTTTTATAGAAGGCGTTGTCGTAGAAGCTTCAAAAAGGCCTCATTCGATTGGAAATTCAAAGGGCTAGTGCCCTTTTAATAGTCAAAAGTGATTGGAGGGCAACTAGCTCCCCCCCCACGCCATTCATTCTCTCAAACACATCCAATCAAAATTTTGAGATAGCCATTTTGTTCAGCGTAGTTGATTTCCAGATAGAAATTATGTTTTTAAGAAGGACACTACCCCACAGCCCTCAGGGCAAGGGTTGTAAGTTATGCCCGGGGACATAAGGTTTTTATAGAACGTTTTGTCATAGAAACTTCAAAAAGGATTCATTCGATTGGAAATTGAAATGGCTAGTGCCCTTTTTAATAGTCGAAAGTGATTGGAAGGCAACTAACACCCTTTCCACGCCCACCCTTTCCCCCAACATATGCAATCAAAATTTTGAGATAGCCCATTTGTTCCACGCAAAGGGCCAGAACGTTTTTTAGTAGTTGAAAGGGATTTGAGGGCAACTAACCCCCCCCTCTCACGCCCACCTTTTTTCCAAACACATCCAATCAAAATTTTTAGATAGCTATTTTATTCAACGTACTTGAAAGATTTGGAAATTAGGTCTTTAAGGATGACAACCCATTCCGCCACAACCCTCAGGGCAAGGGTTGTAAGTTATGCACTGGGGGCATATAAAGTTTTTATTGAAAGCGTTGTCGTAGAAACATCAAAAAGGGCTCATTCAATTGGAAATTGAAAAGGCTAGTGTCTTTTTTAATACTTGTAAATGATTGGATAGCGACTAACACCCCTCTCATCCCCACCATTTCCCCAAACACATCCAATCAAAATTTTGAGATATCCATTTTGTTCAACGTAGTTGAAAGTTCTGGAAATTTTGTCTTTTAGGATGATAACCCCAGAGCCCTCAGTGCAAGGGTTGTAAGTTATGCTCTTGGGGCATATAAGGTTTATATAGAAAGTTGCTGTAAAAATTTCGAAAAGAGCTCATTTGATTCGAAATTGAAATTGCCCTCTTTAATAGTTGAAAGTGAGGGGAGAGTAATTAACCCCCCTATCACGCCCACCATTTCCCCAAGAACATTCAATCAAAGTTTAGAGATAGCCATTTTGTTCAACGTAGTTGAAAGTTCTGGAAATTATGTATTTAATGATGACAAACCCCCCAGAGGCCCAAGGGAAAAGGTTGTAAGTTAAGCCCTGCGGGCATAAAAGGTTTTTATAGAAAGAGTTGTTGTAAAAATTCAAAAGGGGCTCATTCAATTGGAAATTGAGAGGGCTAGTGCTCTTTTTAATAGTCAGAAATAATTGGAGGGTAACTAACCCCCCTCTCACACCCGCCTTTTTCCCAAACACATCCAATCAAAATTTTCAGATAGCCATTTTGTTCAACGTATTAGAAAGTTCTGGAAATTAGGTCTTTGAGAATGACCCCCCCCCAGCCCCCAGGGCAAGAGTTGTGAGTTATGCCCTGGGGGCATATAAGGTTTTTTTGAAAGTGTTGTCGTAAAAACTTCAAAGGGACTCATTTCATTGGAAATTGAAAGGGCTAGTGCTATTTTTAATAGTTGAAAGGGATTGGAGAGCGACTACCGACCCTCTAACGCCCCCCCCCCCCCCATTTCTCCAAACACATCCAATAAAGATTTTTAGATAGCCATTTTGTTTAACGTAGTTGAAAGTTCTGGAGATTAGGTCTTAGAGGCTGACAACCACCCTAACAGTCCTTAGGGTAAGGGTTTTAATTTATGCCCTGGGGGCATATAAGGTGTTAATAGAAAGCGTTTATGTTTCAAAAAGGGCTCAATCAATTGAAAATCGAAGGACCTAGTGCCCTTTTTAATAGTCAAAAGTGATTGTAAGGCTTGACATTTTTATAGTAAGGATCGTTGTGGGTATAATGTATT
>NW_028298547.1:0-3581 GCF_049724085.1 Artemia sp. Qi Xiang Cuo
AAAACTGAAAAATTAAATTCATGAAATTTTTACAAAATTCTTACTAAGTGACAATTTCTTTCTTGAAGTCAACTCTTGGATACTCAATACGGAAATTTCATTCAAGAAATTATGAAAATATTTTTAATTAATAAACAAACTTTTTATCGATTTCACATCTTGGATATAAAGTACAAATACTTCATTCAAAAAATTATGAAAAAATCGCAAGTAAGTAACTTTTTTTTTCTCTTTATCAAAAACACTTTTCACTTACATAAATGATGTAGAAACTTAATTCATAAAATTATGAAAAAAATTCTCAGTAAGTTCTTTCTTGAAGTCAATTCATGGATACACAATACGGAAATTTCATTCAAGAAATTATGGAAAAATTGCAAGTAAGTAGCGAATTCTTTCTTGAATTTACATGCTGAACAAACAAAGACACTTCATTCAGGAAATTACGAGAAAATTCTAAGAAAGTAACAAACTCTTTATTGTTTTTACGAGTTAGATAAACGATGTAGAAATTAATTTCATGAAATTATGAAAAAATTCTCAGTAAGTAACCATTTCTTTCTTGAAGTCAACTGTTGGATACACAGTACGGAAATTTAATTCAAGAAATTATGAAAATATTTGTAAGTAAGTAACAAACTCTTTATTGATTTCACCTCTTGGATATACAGTACAGATACTTCATTCAAGAAATTATGAAAAAATCGAAAGGAAGTAACTTTTTTTTTCTCTTTATCACAAACAATTTTCACTTAGCTACACGATGTAGAAATTTAATTCAAGAAATTAGGAAAAAATTCTCAGTAAGTAAAAATTTCTTTCTTGAAGTCAACTCTTGGATACACACTACGGAAATTTCGTTCAAGAAATTATAAAAATATTTGTAAGTAAGTAACAAGCTCTTTATTGATTTCACCTCTTTATTCAATATACAGTATAGATACTTCATTCAAGAAACGTGATTAAACACGTTTTGAAACTACATGCTATTTGCTTGCCTTTTCTTGGCACCTTTCCAAACGAGCATACAATAACTTGATTGGTGATTGGTTACCAACCAGACTGGTTTTTTTAGACAACACACACACATAGAGACGAGACACGCACAGACACGACACACAACCAGAGTCATAGTGAGAGAGATAACCAAAATGTTGGGTTGAACTAGGTACACTTCGAGGGGCCCACCACTCTAAGTGAACCTAGAACAACCCAACTTTTTGGATATCTCTCTCACTATGACTCTGTTTGTGTGTCGTGTCTGTGCGTGTCTAGAGTGGCGCGCCACTCTAAGTGAACCTAGATCAACCCAACTTTTTGGATATCTCTCTCACTATGACTCTGTAAGTGTGTCGTGTCTGTGTGTGTCTCGTCTCTATGTGTGTATGTTGTCTAAAAAACCAGTCTGGTTGGTGAGCAATCACCAATCAAGTTATTGTATGCTCGTTTGGAAAGGTGCCAAGGAAAGGCAAGAAAATAGCATGTAGTTTCAAAACGTGTGTAATCACGTTTCTTGAATGAAGTATCTGTACTGTATATTCAAGAGGTGAAATCAATAAAAAGCTTGTTACTTACTTACAAATATTTTTATAATTTCTTGAATGAAATTTCTGTATTGTGTGTATCCAAGAGTTGACTTCAAGAAAGAAATTTTTACTTACTGAGAATTTTTTCATAATTTCTTGAATTAAATTTCTACATCGTGTAGCTAAGTGAAAATTGTTTGTGATAAAGAGAAAAAAGTTACTTACTTGCGTTTTTTTCATAATTTCTTGAATGAAGTATCTGTACTGTATATCCAAGAGGTGAAATTAAATAAGAGTTTGTTACTTACTTATAAATATTTTCATAATTTCTTGAATGAAATTTCCGTATTGTGTATCCAAGAGTTGACTTCGAGAAAGAAATGGTTACTTACTGAGAATTTTTTCATAATTTCTTGAATTTAATTTCTACATCGTATATCTAACTCGTGAAAACAATAAAGAGTTTGTTACTTACTTAGAATTTTGTCATAATTTCTTGAACGAAATGTCTTTTTGTTTATCCAACAGGTGAATTCAAGAAAGAATTTGCTACTTAGTTACAATTTTTCATAATTTCTTGAATGAAATTTCCGTATTGTGTATCCAAGAGTTGACTTCAAGAATGAAAGATCTTAAGCCGAACTGGCCAGCCATGACAAAAAACCAACAAAGAGAAAAATCTCTAAAAAAAACAAACAAACGAGACTGTGGCCAGTGGAGAGAAAAGAAAACAACAGAAACAAAACAACGCGGATTTTTCGTCTGTATACAAACAAGGCGTGTTCAACACTAAATACAAACAAGAATAACAATATAAAAAAAAACAAGATAAAACTAAAAACAAAAAAAACCCCCACCAAAAAAAATACAAAAAAAAAAAATGTACAATCGGCGCAAACTGATCCACGTAGGGAAAAGATGCTAATATAAAGTTACTTCAGTGAGGACAGCAGAGTAACTGAGGAAAAATAAAAAAAACTGTAAATTACTTTAATTATTCAGTTGCGAAATAATCCCTTTGTTAGCTATTACTGAAGCAAATCGTTTTGGTCTAGGAGGTAAAATAGTCCCCTGGTGATTATTTAAAATCTTTACTCCCTTATTGACTGTTGATTCACGCTTTAGAAGGTTATCATAAATTGGGTCAATATTTAAATTACCCGTATTCCTATTTATGGAAGGGTTAGCAAACATATGTTTTTTAATTTCTATGGCTTCCCTGGCCCATTGGGTGTAACCCTTATCATTAGAAATAGCCAAGGCTTCATCAAATTTTACAAAATGATCTGGTTGAAGCCAAATATGCTCTGCTAAAGCTGAAACGAAAGTTTCTGGAGGCTTGCTTAATTGTAGGATTTTTTCTATTGAGTTTCGGTGTTCAATAAACCTTTCAACAAATTGTTGGTGAGTCCTACCAATATAGAACTTCCCACAAGAACACGGAATTTTATAAACCCCACTTACTAAATTTCCCCGGGTTAAATCCTTACCAGAACTAAAAAAACTACCCATTGGCCTCAGCGATGGGAAACATGTATCAATACCAAATTTACGTAAAACCCGTGAAAGTTTTCCACCCAAACCAGGTACATATGGTAATGAAATGAAGCTTTTTGATAAAACTAAATCTAAAGACTGAGAAACCTCAATAACCCTACTATTATGTTTAACCAGTCTATTTTGAATTATTTTATCAATGAACTTAATTGGATAACTATTACAAAACAAAATATCCCTCAAGTATAACAATTCCGAATCTAGAAATTCCTGGGAACAAATTCTAAAGGCTCTATCCACTAGTGAAATTACAACCCCCCTTTTCACCGACAGAGGGTGGCAAGAATGAAAATTTAAATACCTATCATTGTGTGTTGGTTTTCTGTAAATCGAGAAAAGTAAATGGAGATCCCTTTTAATTAATAAAATATTCAGAAAAAGTAATTTATTATTATCCTCAAACTCAACTGTAAATTTAATATTATTATCAAAACTATTTAAATGCTTACAAAATAGGTCTAAGGAGTCCAATCCTCTGTGTAGGATCAAAATCAAGTT
>NW_028298548.1:0-3578 GCF_049724085.1 Artemia sp. Qi Xiang Cuo
GGGTGCTAGAATGGGTTTGAAAATAAATGTTAAGAACAGTGAGTCACTAATGCTAGGAATTAGTGAAGATGAAAAGGTGACATTGGGTAATGAAACGATTGCTCAGGCAGGCAGATTCACTTACCTTAGTTATTATTATTAATAAAGATGATGTGAGCAGTGAGGAGTATAAAAGTAAAATAGAATAGACTCAGGGTTTTTTTTCATTGTAAAAAAAAGTGTGGAAGAATAGAAAGATAATTCTAACAACACGAGATTAGAATGTTAGAAGCTACAGTGATGATAGTGGTCAAATATAGCTTTGAAGCATGGGCGCTCAGAAAAGCGAATGAAGATTTACTAGATTTATTGCAGAGAAATTCTGCAGAAGCACAATTTTTTCTAAATGTATATGTCTTTCAAGTGCCCATTCATTTCAAATGGTGCCCAAGTGCATTTAATTTTATTTTTAGGATCAACAAAAACGGTCAAAATTGATAATCGAGGAGGTTTCATGCTTCGACCAATCTTTATTTTTGGGAGACAAAATGAAGTAAAACAGAAGAAGAGAGGAAGAAGAGAAGAAAGCGGAGAGAAAGAAAAAAGAGGACTTATTGGAGGAGCCCTTCATTTTTTAGCGAAACGATTCAGAGAACAAGTAAATTCTCTGACATCATTTAATCTTTTGTAGTTTTTTTAATAATAAGCATTTTTTAGATTTTTTTAATATTTAAATATTTAAACGTATTAGGGACTAACTCAATATTTTCCTTCTGATGTCCAACCGACTCCAACTAGATATTCCATGTTTAGGAATAGTATATCAAATAACTGTGCTAAATCACTAATCACAGGCGAACATAATTGATGGTTATCATTCAAACAGAGTGACAGAAGACGGCTCGTGTGGATTGGTGTAAAGAATGGCTCAAAAAATACGATCGCAGTGCTTCAAAAGACGTTTATAAGATCGTCACAGGTGACGAATCATGGATCTATGCGTATGAGCCCGAAAAAAAACAGCAATCGACCGTGTGGGTCTTCCAAGATGAGCCAAATCCAACGAAAGTTGTTCGTGGAAGAAGCACTTCGAAGCAAATGGTCGCCTGTTTCTTCGGCAAAACTGGTCATGTGGCGACTGTTCCGCTTGAGCAACGTAGGACGGTCAATTCTGAGTGGTACACCACCATTTGTTTGCCTGAAGTCTTCGGAGAAATTCGAAAACGAACAAGAGAAGACGCATCATTCTGCACCATGACAATGCGAGCTCTCACACATCGGCTCAAACTAGCGCCTTTTTGACCAACCAAAACGTCGAATTGAGGGGTCATCCGCCGTACAGCCCTGACTTGGCACCCAATGACTTCTTTTTATTCCCACACATCAAGAAAAAAATGCGTGGACAACGATTTTCGTCGCCAGAAGATGCTGTTGAAGCATTCAAATACCATGTTTTGGCGGTGTCTCAATCGGAGTGGAAAAAGTACTTCGAAAATTGGTTTGAGCGCATGCAAAAGTGTATAAATCTTGATGGAGAATATTTTGAAAAACAATAAAACAATTTTCGTTGATAAATATGCGTATTTTCATTATTAGGCCAGAAATATATATAGCAGCCCTCTATATACAGGATTAAAGTCTGTATAATACTCATGGAATAGTTATTGTATAGTCATGGAATACTCAAACTAATCATTATATTCTTATACACATGGAGTATAAATGGCTCATTTGCTCATAAAATCCCTGTTTTGGAAAGCCTCCATTCCAAGTTTGATTTAAAAAATTTTCTCTTCAAAGTAACAATTTTTTCCTCAATGCTAACAAACTTCTAATTAAATCTATCATTTTTTTTCGTAGAAGTACAATTTTTTCCCGTTCATGATAAAAAGTTTTCTATCAAAAGTAGCAAGTTTTCCCTAACACTAACAAATTTTCTCATCAAAGTAATGATTTTTTCCTTAACAATAACAGAGTTGTATTTACAACTATAAAATTTTTAGTAGAAGCAACAGTTTTTCTTCGATGATAACAAATTTTCTGTTATAACTAACAAGTTTTCTGTTAACAGATGCTGAAGAAGCTGGACTGGACGCAAGGACTGAAAAGATTGGTAGTGTCTTCCAAGTCAGCAAGAATAAGATAAAAAAGAATGCAACAAGACGAGAAGGAACCCTCTCCTCAAAACCTAGTGAAAGTGATAGCTCTAGTAAGTGCGAGCCTAGGCAGAGTTACAGCAGAAGTCCTCAGAGAGCAAGTCATCAGCTTAAACGTGAACGACAAATGAATCCTTCACGTCACTTAAATGAATCTTGTAATAGAATTACTAATTATATATCTCTTAAGCTAATTGTTGAGCGTTCTTTTTTATAACAGCCTTTTTTTCAAACTATTCCACAACCAACTTTATATATAAAAATGTCATGATATGGAAGAAATTTTTCAACCAACTAAGTTGAGAGGGGCCTCAGTCCCATCTGGAATTATGACGTTAATTTCAGAACGAACGAAAATGAATCGATTGTAGTTGAATTCCAATTGAAAGAGCAAAGAAATATGCTTTTACTAATAAACAGAAGTAAGCGAGTTGGTAATTGTATCCTTATAATTAAAGAGGGGGACCTAAAAGCAGGTAAATTCATCATTGATATAAAAAAGAGCAGATCACAAAAACCTGTCGCTAAGCTTCACATTAAAGTGGAGGAAGTCGATTCAAATGCTGAAGAAACACCAGAAAATGACGATTCTTCAGAGTCGTCATTTAGCTCATCAACTTCTAGCGAGGAAGAAGAGGAAGAAGAAGAGAAAGATGAAGTACTGCTGAAATACATCAAGAAAGGTGCTCAATTGAAGAAACCACTCTTTTAAGATTATAGAGAAAGAAATCATGAGCACTTAGAGTTAAAAAAAAAAAGGAAATACATGTGACGAAAAAAAAAACTGAAGAAAAAGGAGATGAAAACCCAAAACCACCAAAAAATGAGACGGATTAAGAACAAAGCAAAGACAAAATGAAACATAATAATAAATTAAATACCAAAGGGAAAGAGGGGAGATGTGACAATACAAAGTCAGGAATAATAGATTTCATCCAAGAACGACTTGGTAAATGGTACGAGGTTGAATCAGTTGAAAGAACAATTGCTGAGATACGAACAAAATAGTGGCCAAAGGTGCCAAAGACATTTGAATATTTTTAAAGCCAAATGGACCTGAACCTTATAAATATTTAAAAAAGAGATGGCTTTCAAGCAGTAATGAATGTCATCGGATGCTTCAACAAATTAAAAATTAGCTGTTTAAAAGAACGCATAATCGAAAACGCAAAAATAAGACACGCCCATGCAATCCTGTCAGAATATTCAATTTTTTTTCCAGTACCAAATCATACATCAACGTTGGAGACGAAAACACAGTGTTTACTGCAAAGAAAACGATCAATCCCGATGAAAATAAGGAAGGAGACAAAAAAGGAAGGAGACAAAAGAAATGCTTTTGAAAGGGGGCTTCATAGGTTTGGGAAAAGGTGTAGGGAAAGGGGGGATATGGGAACCCTTGGGGCGTTTTTTGCCATAGTAAAAATTTCTAGTCACTATCAG
>NW_028298549.1:0-3577 GCF_049724085.1 Artemia sp. Qi Xiang Cuo
ACTAGGAAGAGAAAAATCTAAAGGATAACATTCAATATTCAACCAAGAATGGTAATTGGTTTGAATGGTTTGAAAATCTTTTGTCAACAGTATTTAAGCTCTGTTGACACAAGATTTGTCAATAAAAACGGGAGACACACCACTGCTACCGATGCAAAAAAGGGATTTTCCTTGCTGTTCAAGGAGGGGGACTGTAATTTCCCTGTAAAAGGTGTTCGACCATGCTGATTCCAATGGTACATCTTTCAGTTTCATCTGACACCATTTTTTAGGGTTTTTGGGCTTTTTTCGAAATCACCATAAATTTCTTTTCGCAATAAACTTTTACTTTAAGGACGAACCGAAATAATAGTTACCATTCCTGATTCAGTGTCAGATGGCAATTGTTTTTCACTCATCAGTATTTTCCAAAATTCCTCCCCAAAAATTCAAATGGCTACTGTTTATGTTATACCCTCCTGAAAAAAAATCCTGTGTGCCAGCCTTTTGATTAAATTTAATTTTTAAAAGTTCTAATGTCAAGATACCTTTACAGTTATCAAAATTATCCTTATTTCGTGTTAAATTAAGATTTTTGAAAGTTTTCTCATTAAATTCCTTAGAGATTAAAAATCAAGATTTTAATTATTCTAAGAATTTTCTGAGTTAATTTTTAAATTTCATACGATATTAAGAAAAAACACGATTTTCTGTTATTTTGTTTCAATCTTTTAATGGAATCCTAAGAGTTTTCTCAAATCCTCTTACTAATTCTTAAAGAAAAAAGAGATAAAGCTCCGGTAACATTCTAGTTTAGGGGCTTTTGTTGATCCTGGAAATTAGTAGAGTTAGGGGAATGAAACTCCAAAGAATGAATCCAGAGCCTTAATGATCTCCTGGTAATGTGTTTTGCAGTACCTACCACCACTCCTTCCCCTCTAAAGGGCACTGACTTTTAGTAGCCTTTTAGGCCTACACTCTTTGTGTCATAAAAGTGAAACCTTGAGAAACAGATCAGCTGCTCAATTGCGGCACAAGAAAAGTATTTAGAGCCTCAAATCTTTGCTCCATCCTGATTTTTAAGAGTTTAAAGGTTTATAAATCCATTTCTTAAATTTAGCGGAAGAAAACCCTTGATATAGCTTAAAATACTACTAAATAAACGGAATTGTATGTGCATAAACTAGAGTCAATGAACAAGGATTGACGACTCAAAATTAAGGTAAAATGTGTTTCGTCAAAATTCAGATACGTTACAATTTTGTAAAACACATTGGCTTGACATCATAAAAAAAGAGAAGAAAAGCGAGAATGACGTTTTAGAAGGCCAATTAAAATACTGAATGAAACAAAAAGGCCATTTTGGGAGGAAAACTGCTTCTCTTCTTCAGTAAATTGGAGGAATTAAGAAGCT
Source organism: Artemia sp. Qi Xiang Cuo (assembly GCF_049724085.1). NCBI lineage: Eukaryota > Metazoa > Arthropoda > Branchiopoda > Anostraca > Artemiidae > Artemia > Artemia sp. Qi Xiang Cuo. The sequence goes on from NW_028298549.1 coordinate 1,394, forward strand.
AACAACGTGGAAGAAATAGCAGGTAAAATAAAAACTAAGCTTAAAATTCTACTTAATAAACGGAATTGTATTTGTATAAACTAGAGTCAATGAACAAGGATTGACATCTCAAAATTAAGGTAAAATGTGTTTCGTCAAAATTCAAATAGGTTACAATTTTGTAAACCACATTGGCTTGACATCATAAAAAAAGAGAAGAAAAGCGAGAATGACGTTTTAGAAGGCTAACTAAAATACTGAATGAATCAAAAAGGATATTTTGGGAAGATTTCTTCAGCAAATTGGAGGAATTAAAAAGCTAACAACATGGAAGAAATAGCAGGTAAAATAAAAAATAAACGAGCTAAAAAAATGAAAACCAATAAACCTAACTCAAAAAAGCCATCCTCTTACCTAAAATTCAACGACTAAAAATAAGTTCTCATTCCTTACATTCCTTCAAAAGAAATGTATTGACTAAGCAGAATAGACTAGAACTACGTCAGAACTACGAGGTAGTTCTAACTACGTCAGAACTAGCAGAACTACGTCACATTTGTCTAATTTTAAGTAAATCTTGTTAAAAGAGGATCTTCTATAGCTGAGGGGTCGGAAATTCATAGCATTAGTATGTATGCAGAAGTGACATAGAATTTACTTTGGGAATGGAGAAATTATCAGATTCTCGTTTGAGAAAATCGAAATAAGAGTGAATTATTGAGAATCATCAGTATTCCTGTAAAGATTCAAGCCCAAATTTTGATATTTATTGCTTTCAAAAGCCTCTCTTTATTGCCAGGCTACACCCTTTTCACGGAAATTAAGCTAGTCTGTTCAAATTAAATGTTATAACGTAGGTTGTCATAGATATGCTCAGCAAGGGCTAAACCAAAATTTCCAGGCTTTTTCCGCTTTTTGAGGGCATTATCAATTAATATACAGTACCGAGAAATTTTTTCCGTAAGGTGTTTTCTGTCCTACAAACCTCGGGAGCAAGGAATCCTGCAGTCATCGGAACTATTGAACTTAGGAACGAAGTCTTAACCTTGATAAATATGTTATCTGATCATTCTGACACGCTTAGAATAAGCAAAAATATTTTTTTTTTCTTACATTTCTTACAATTTGCTATGAAACCCCTTTTAGGTAATATTGCCTTTCCATGACGATCAATAACAGTTCGAATAGTAATAAATCCTTTAGTTAGACAGTGAAAAAAAACTATCAAAAATACACTGGATCTTTTTTTTAGTATTTCTGCTGTCCACGATCACGGAACATGTGATCGAAATGTTCAGTATATTTTTTTTATAGTTTTTTCACTGTCTGATAAAAGGATTTATAGATTGTACCTTTATTTATCGAACCCCCTTTTATATAAGGAAGACCACAGTAAATATATAAGTTATCCCCATCTACTTTTGTTAACTTCGTAATACGCTTTTCAGTTACCGAATGTATTAAAGAGATTTGATGCCACTTCTCAAATAAGACTCCTCTAATGTGGACAAACTTTGAATCAATAGAACGCGGTGAACATAGATGTATTGCTTTGTCGACTAACCAAGCTGCTACCTTTCTTTTCACAACAGGAGAATGAATAGACGCGTAATTTAAGTACATGTTACGATGCGTAGGCTTTCTATACATCTCAAAGTAAAAACATAGGTCGCTCCGATGTACCAGGACATCTAGAAAAAGAAGACGCCTATTTATCTCTGACTCTTTAGTAAATCTAAGTTTCATATCCATGGATTAAGCAAATCAAAGAAGGATTCTAGAAAATGCTTTTCATATTCCCACAGGCTAGACTGATCTCTCATTACAAAGGGGTAGCCCAGCAAAACAGAGAGGCGTTTGAAATACATAAATATCAAAATTTAGATTTAGCGCTGTTTTTGTTCAAAATAGATTATGTTATAAAAATATATAAAATCCTTTTCTAATACGTATCTTAAATTCTTCTTCTTTTCTTACTTTTATCCAGCGGTATTTGGTCTGTACTGACATATCCTGGATGTAACTCCTTTTCTGGTTTCGTCTTCTTTTTCATTTTCTTGTTGATGGGTTGGTGATACTTCATGTAATGGATGGAATCAAATCGGGTGTTTATTTATTTTTTTTGTACTCTTGAAAATTAAACAAAAAATCAATCACAATTCTTTCTTCTTTATTTTTTGCTCTAAGACTCCCTGCTTATTTGAG
>NW_028298550.1:0-3576 GCF_049724085.1 Artemia sp. Qi Xiang Cuo
GGCGTACGCAAAGTATAAGGCTCTACCAGAAAAACCTGTTTGGCACGGGGGCGTACGCAAATAACATGGAGATTGCTATATGTCTCGTAGAAATGTTTTCCTATACGTCTCGTAGAATTCAATATGCCATGTGAGAGGATACTCACTCTCTTTGAAAAGGTGTATATGTCTCGTAGAATTCAATAGATGGTTACTACTTAGGATCTCTCCCTGGCACTAGTTAGCAATCAATATCGGACGCGGGGCTGTTTACTTAGCAGTGGGGCTCTGCGAAATCATTAAGAATAAAATTGAACTAAAAATACAATAACGAATAAGACTTAAGTAGGACAGTGAGCATTGAAATGGATTTTTTTTTGTTTTTTTTTATCCCAACAATTCCGAATATTTCAGCGAATGAGAAAGAATCAATTTAAACAAACATAGAAAAACTGACACAAACAGGTAGCACAATCAGGTTGATTAAAAAATTAAAAAAACTGATGTTAAAAGATTAAAAAACACAGTATACAAAAAAATCTAACTGGGTTCATATTCTACAAACTATAGGAAGCATGCAAAGTTTTATTTCAACTCTCGCTCCCTTAATAAAAGTTTAATGCGTTTTCAATATTTTTATTATACTTCTTATTACAAACAATTGAATAAACTTGAAAAATGGGACGAATGGTTGAAGATTAGCAGGGATGATGAAACTTAAACTGAATTCAGTTCACAAATAGAAGAAAATAGTTGCAAAAGTGTTTCTCTTTTTTTTATTAAATGCAGCAAATTTTCTCAAGCTTATAAAATTTTGAAGCCGTCCTGGCTAAGTGGACGTGCGCTGGGTTGAGAATTCTTTGTCCAAGGGGCACGGGTTCGATCCCTGGCGTGGCCAGTTATTTAGTTTGGGACGTGGGTCAGTGGTGTGACTCTGTAAGCTTAGACAGAGTCGACCCAGCTGTAAATGGGTACCTGGAGAATCTGGGGAAAGTAAACAGGAAGGGTGTGCGAAAGCAGAGGATGGCTGGCCCCAGCCCCCATTGCACTTCCTGGCTGAAGGGCCATGAAATGAAGATAAGCACCGTCGGTTTGGACCTTGAAGGTCTAGTGCCGTCATACTTACTTCTACTCATACTTATAACATTTGATAAGTAATTTAAAATTTTACCAATTTTATATCTTTGGAATCAAACAGTTCGTGGTAACGAACTGCAAGAAGGAGCGACTCGGCTCAATAGTAACCGAAAATGTAAAAAACGTAATTTTGATGCCAATAGATAGGCAACATCAACAGAATTATATTTTTATGCTGGTTTCAAATATATAAGTTTCATGAAGTTTAGTCTTGCTCATCAAATTTTAAGAGCCTGAGAAAATTAGCCTTATTTTTAAAAAAAGGAAGAAACATCCCCTAAAATTTATAGAATGTTAATGAAAATCCCACCATCAGTAACAGTGTCTCAGTGAACCCTACTGTATAGGTTTCAACCTCCTATCTGCAAAAATGTGGAATTTTCTATTTCTTGCCAGAAGAAAGATGACGGATACGTGTATTTATTTTTTTTCCGGGGGTGATCATATTGACCCAGTGGTCCTAGAAATTTGCAAAAGGGCTCATTTGAACGAAAACTAAAGTTCCAGTGCCCTTTTTAAGTGACCAAAAATATTAGAGTGCAATTAGGCCCTTTCCCACGCTCATTTTTTTTCCAAATCACACGATCAAAATTTGGAGATAGCCATTTCGTTCAGCATAGTTGAAAAATCTAATAACTATGTCTTTGAGGCTGACTTAATCCCCCACAGTTCCCAGGAGAAGGACTGGAAGCTATGAGCCTTGCCCATTTGTAAGAAATTTTAATTAGAAATTGAAATGTTGTTATTTAAAAAAGGAATAAAAGAATGATAAATAAACAAGTGTTAAAAGTAGGATAAAGATAAAGTTTTAAAGAAAATGGAGCAGCCAAAGGGGAAATGTAAGATGAGTAATGAAGGTAAAGAAAATGAAGTGAAGGGATAATGATACATTCTACCTATTAGTATTTTTTTTGTAAGGGTAGTTTTTCATTTCTTTCTTACTTTTTTTTTTTGTATATTATTATTTTGGGGGACGGGGGGTAAAAGTAAATTATATATCGGGGGAAATAAAGGTTGATGAAAAAGGATTTGAAAAGTGTAATTTAAGGTCACGATGGAAGGGGCAATGCCCTAAGGGGGAAGGGCAGCCTGAGATATCGGATGGGCCTAAAAGGTATATGAAAATTGAAATGTAGTATACCTCTATTTTTATAACCTGATACATTTTGGAATGCTCAATTTTATATCAATTTAATATTTTGAAATTTATGAAGAAGTTTTTTATTAAGAAAAGAGTAGGTGACATTAAATAAATTATGAGATATTTTTAATGAAAATTTGAAAGTCACTGAGAGGAGAGGAGGTGGAAAAAAAAAAAAAAAAGAGCCTTGCCCATTGTTTACATGTAGTATTGGTTATTGGGAAGTATACCGAGGTTTTCAGGGGGATTTTTCTGATGGGGGAGGGTCGAGGAGAGGGGATTACATGGAGGGATCTTTCCATGGAGGAAGTTTTCATTGGAGAAGGCACATTTCTATGACGGGGTTGTCGGATTTCCCAGCCTCATTAAAAAAATTATCTGAAATCAAACAGTTCGTGGTAACGAACTGTAAGTAAGGAGCGACCCGGCTCAATAGTAACCGAAACTTTAAAATCCGGAATTTTGATACCCATAGATACATCAATAGAATCAGAGTTTTATGCTGATTTCAAATATAGAAGTTTTATTAAGTTTAGTTTTACCAATCAAAAGTTAGGCGCCTGAGAAAATTTGCCTTATTTTCGAAAAAAGGGGGAAACACCCCCAAAACGTCACAAAACTTTAATGAAAATTACACCATTGGATTCAGCGTATCAGAAAATCGTACTGCCGAAGTTTCAAGCTCCTATCTGCAAAAATGTGGAATTTTGTATTTTTTTCAGAAGAAAGATCACGGATGCGTGTTTATTTGTTGTTGTTTTTTTTATTTCCCCAGGGGTGATCGTATCGATCCAGTAGTCCTAGAATATGGTAAGAGGGCTCATTTTAAAGGAAATAAAGGCTCTAGTGCCCTTTTTAGTGACAAAAAATTGGAGGGCAACATGACCCCCTCCCACGCTCATTTTTATCCCGAAGTCACCCAATCAAAACTTTGAGATAGCCATTTTGTTCAGCATATTTGAAAATCTAATAAATATGTCTCTGAGGATAATTTAATTCCCCACAGTTCCCGGGGGAAGGGCTAGAAGTTATGAACTTAGCCCATTGTTTACATAAAGTATTGGTCAATGGGAAGTATACAGACGATTTCAGGAGGTATTTTTTTCTGCTGGGGGGGTGTGGGAGGAGGGACTTATGGGGGAGGATGCTGCCAGGGAGAAGGACTCCGGTGAGGAAGAGACATTTCTATGAAGGGGGTGCCGGATTTCCCAGCATTGTTTAAAAAACAATCAGAAATTAAATAAAAAAAAACTAGTTTTTCACATGAAAGTAAGGAGAAACATTAAAACTCAAAACAAACAGAAATTATTACGTATATG
>NW_028298551.1:0-3574 GCF_049724085.1 Artemia sp. Qi Xiang Cuo
ATTAGTTTCATTGTCTTTCTGCATTTCCAAATATTTAAAATTCTGGAATTTCTAAGAAGAGCACAACTACTACTACTACTAACAACGATAATTTCTTAAACCACATTGGCCTGACATCACATAAAGAAAGAAAAACGAGCAAAAATAGGGTTTTTATAGGCCAAATGAAGATACTGAAAAAACGAAGCGAATATTTCGAGAGGACAAACGCCTCTCTTCTTCAGCGCGAAACGAAACGATGTATCAATAAAAGCCAAAAATTAAAAGAATTAAAACCAACTACCTAAAAACCATAAAAGCGAGTTATTCGCCAATATCCGCGATTTGCACAAAATCCAAAAAATATGAACTGCCATCGACGGATACTAGCAAACAACTGAACAAGGAAAGGAATCAATTCATTCACTCGAAAAACAAAACGAACCAGCAATTAAATAAGTTGGAAAACTATGTCATTTGATTTCGGATTTTAATTAAGGCATTTCTTGCAGACACCCTTTGAGACCTAAGGGGTTGTTCACGTGTTTGATTAGATGATTGGGAAAGTGGTTCAAGGTTTATTTCAGGGATCACTAAAGTATCGGCTTCTCTTTTGAGAAAACCGAAATATGACTCGTTTATTCTTAAATCACCGGAATCTCTGTTTAAAGCTAGACCTAAATGTTGGTATTTATAAATTTCAACAGCTTCTCTGTAGTGCTGGACAATACCTTTATCATTCGAAATAAGACTAGCTTGATTAAACAAAATACGCTAGTATGGTCTGGTTTTTCAAAAATGTGCTCTGCAAGGGCAGAGTCAAAATTTTCTGGTTTTTTCCGCTTTTTAAGTGTATTATTAATTGAACTAGAGTGCTGAGTTAATCTATCTGTTAGTCGCTGATTAGTTCTTCCAATATACCAAAGACCACACGAACAAGGAATTCTGTAGACACCGGAGTTTTCCCGATAGGTGAAAACTCCGGTGTCTACAGAATTCCTTGTTCGTGTGGTCTTTGGTATATCGGAAGAACTGATCAGTGACTAACGGATAGATTAACTCAGCACTCTAGTTCAATTAATAATACACTTAAAAAGCGGAAAAAACCAGAAAATTTTGACTCTGCCCTTGCAGAGTACATTTTTGAAAAACCAGACCATACTATTTTGGTTAATCAAGCTAGTTTTATTTCGAATGATAAAGGTATTGTCCAGCACTACAGAGAAGCTGTTGAAATTTATAAATACCAACATTTAGGTCTAGCTTTAAACAGAGATTCTGGTGATTTAAGAATAAACGAGTCATATTTCGGTTTTCTCAAAAGAGAAGCCGATACTTTAGTGATCCTTGAAATAAACCTTGAACCACTTTCCCAATCATCTAATCAAACACGTGAACAACCCCTTAGGTCTCAAAGGGTGTCTGCAAGAAATGCCTTAATTAAAATCCGAAATCAAATGACATAGTTTTCCAACTTATTTAATTGCTGGTTCGTTTTGTTTTTCGAGTGAATGAATTGATTCCTTTCCTTGTTCAGTTGTTTGCTAGTATCCGTCGATGGCAGTTCATATTTTTTGGATTTTGTGCAAATCGCGGATATTGGCGAATAACTCGCTTTTATGGTTGTTAGGTAGTTGGTTTTAATTTTTTTAATTTTTGGCTTTTATTGATACATCGTTTCGTTTCGCGCTGAAGAAGAGAGGCGTTTGTACTCTCGAAATATTCGCTTTTTTTTTTCAGTATCTTAATTTTTCCTATAAAAAACCCAATTTTGCTCGTTTTTATTTCTTTATGTGACTACTAACAACTCACCGCAGCACCAAGCCGCCTGATGCCAACACAGCGACGCACGCTCCTCCCCCGTCCCAATCTATTCAAAGTCTCCATTTTTACTCCCTCCCACGAAATTTCCATTTAATTTATATCTTTCTTTATGACGTCCTCCCACCCTAGAAGAGGACGACCTAATTTTCGTTTAGCCCTAGACGGTTGGCCAAAAAGAACTATCTTTGGCAATCTGTCATCCTTCATCTGCACAACGTGCCCTAGCCACCTCTACCATTCTTTCATTATAGCCCTGGAGAGCGGTATTGGACCACATTTTTTGAACAGCCTTGCAAAAACTTGAATTCACAAGAGTGTAGGGGGGGGGGTGGTTTTGTAAATATTGGAGGAAGAGGAACCTTTTGTTGTCTTCGTTTTTTTTTCGGTGAAAATACCAAAACAGAGTGTTATTTGGTATATGTGTTATTGTATTCTTAATAAAATACAAAAAAAGGTATTCCTCAAAATCTATTAGGGGAGGATTCTAGGGGGGTAATTTTCCAGGCGGGTAATTCCCGTTTCCTGGGTGTTTTTCAAATTTTCTAAGAGTGTATCCATAGTTCCTTTTTTTGGTACATTCTGCTATACTTCCTTAATTACTTATGTTGAAAAACTAAAAGTTTATAACTCAAGTAACAGTTCATAATAAACTGATTCTGTTACTATTGCCTAGTTTCTGTGCGGAAATGATTTTCTACCTTTTATTATTTTGCTAAAGTTCCTGTTTATGTTAATTTCTTATTATTTTAAAATCAGTGAAGGAAAAAATAAATTTTACAAAAAGAAATCAGAAGGAACTTAAGCTAAAAAATTTATAGGAAGTTGAGGTATGGCTAATTAATACGCGTGCCTTGGAATATATTATTTTAAAATTCTGTGGTATATAAAGCAAAATTATTAGAATATATCGTACAGTTTACTTGCAGTAACAATGAAGGCACTCTCCATTTATTGTATAGCTGATGTTATTCTGAGTTAGTCTCTTTACTAAAACCATTCATTATCTTGAAACCTTACGTGTTTACTTTTATAGTTAACCATGTTTATTTATAAGTTGCTTTTGGGCATATCTAGGCTATAATGTCTGCTAATATTGGCTTGCTTAAGAAAATTCCGCTATTCAACTGAACCCATGGGGGGGGGACCCCATGGCTCAAAGAAGTCCCTTCTCTCAAGAAAATTTCAGATTTTTTGGAACGAGACCACGTTTCATCGATACATTTTTAGTCCTCTATAGTAGATAGCATGGTTGCCAACCATTGACGTCCAAAATGAGTGAAAATCAAGGTAAAAAGAGTCATTTTTGCTAAAAAAAAGAGTGCAAGTTAAAAAATTTCAACGCAAACGGCTGCCAAAGCTTGCGCATCTTCCTGAGGTACAAAAGAGTGATAATAAAAATTTTTAATATAAATAAATAAATATACAAATATAAAACTATTATTCGTTACAAATTACGAAACAATTATTATTAATAATAGTTCTTATATTAATAAAAGTATTATAGAAATTATTAATATATAATAAAACTATATATTTTTCATTACAAACTAACAATGCCAATAGAGGAAGCTAGCGATACGATGAATCTTCGCGTTAGCAAGTAGCCACTTCAACCTCTTTCCTTCTTGATTCCTTTAACTTAGTCTTCATAGTTTTCTGCAATATAAAACTGATAATTCACAACAAAGAAATACCTATGTATCAAATATACCTTACCCCGGTTCATGAAATTAATATAGCTTAAAAAGAATAATAATTGCCACATAAAATA
>NW_028298552.1:0-3570 GCF_049724085.1 Artemia sp. Qi Xiang Cuo
ACAAGGAGGGGGAGGGACAGGTTAGATGCTGGGAATGCTCTCTACTTTTTTTGGGGAAGCAAGAATACATCAAAAATGCATGAAAATAGTAAACTGAGAAATGTTTCATTTCAAACATAGTGAAAAAAAGCTTCAGATAGCACTTGCTCCCCTCCCCCAAACGGGTAGGTAACTTTTAGGCGGCACAAATACATAGAGTTGATAGGAATCGAAACTATAACTTTCTCTGTCAGTGTAGTTTTTACAAGCAGAAATAGAATCTCGACTAGAATACAGACTCAAAGTGTATTTGGATCCAACTGGAAGTTTTCCGAGAGTCAGCAGAATATTATTTTTTCTTTTATTAGTATTAGAAATTCAGTGTAAATTGTTCATGTGAGCATGACCCATTGTTAGAATGTTTTGTGATGAATATATTTATTTTAATGATTTCGAATAGTGTTTTTTCTTGTTTTAATCGTTTCTCTCAATTGTTTATTTGAATTTTTTAATTGTTTCTGTGTGTTGTTCTCTTTTTTTTCTATGTTTTTTTCAAGGCCATGGCCCTTCAATGTTTTTTCTGGGCAAATACATTATAATATACTATACGATTTTTAAAGCTAATCTTTATCGATTCCAGGACAGTTTCTAGCTAGGTTGGTACTCCAAACACAGGAGTTTCTTTTCCCTTTACTTTTGTATCACAAGTGGTTTGAATAAACACACAACTAATGCTTATGTTTATTTTGTTGAATACATGATTGCTGGGTTGCCTATGCTACGCTTTTTGTTGTGTTTATGATTTTGTAATGAGCGCCGATAATTTCCTTTCTTAAGAAACGAGTTATATCTTGTTCTCTTATCAATTTCGATGCAGGGATGTTAATCAGAAGGGCGGTGGGGGAGTTTGTTCTGCAATAGATTCCCCTGGCCCAGACTTTGAAAAAGGTGTTTTTGGTATTTTCATTGGAAACACCAATTTTAAGAACAACTGCAAAGTCCCCCCCACCGCCAAATCCACTTAAAATCGACCTTTTGTCCCCTACGTTTTGCTGAGTTGACGCCAGAGTTTTCACACCCATTCATATTTGAAACTTAAGAGAAACCTAGATTGGTTGAAAACACTATTGAGTAGCCTCCAATGTAGAAATAAGTCCTCCAACTTAGACTAATTTGAAATTTGTCCTTGGCATCCTGGCAAAATATCTTCCTAGAGAAAATTTATACATTCAACGCATCCTAATATCGTACACTATAGACCAAAGGGAACACAAAGTATTCATCTGGCATGAAAAGCATAAATTTGGATTCCAAATAATACAGACAAACTTATGCATGGAACTCCCATTCGAATTTAAAGCCTTGGATCTTAAGTACCTAAATCCTGAAAAGGAGCAAAACTTGTGAGAGAACTGTAATATAGAATGCGAATCAGAAATGGTATCCTCTAAATAATTGAGAGACAAAATAGCAAATTCCAGATCTTAGAAGGCCACTGTCAACAATGAGTCAAACAACAAAGCCTAATGATCACTATACACATTTAAGAAGAGACACTTTTCAGTCCCTCAAAAGCCACTTAGACGCTGGATGAGTCCAAAACTCGCTCACATGGGTCAATGCAGGCTTTGGGCTCGGTGAAAAGGAAAAAGTTGAAATTGAGTAACATGAACCTTTAAGGATATTTTAAAATAGCTAGGAGAATTTTATTATAAGGATGCTGAACCTTATTGAAATTCAGACTGAATATGAGCAATATCTCAAATGCCTGAAATTAGCTTCAAATTGCTTGTTTCACTTTAACTATTATACGCAACGCAGTAGCTCTGCTTAAGTAAAGAGGAATATGACTTCTGCGCATTGTTTTTTGCTGTGGTCATTTTGCAGGAAAGGTTGGGCACAGAAAGTTAGAAGAAGGGGGAGGGGTGCTTAGGGTGCCACAAAATTGGTGTTTGCAGTGCCAAAATTGCTAGTGTTTTCTAAGAATTAATTAAAAAAAACTTTTGCCAAAAAATTAGTTTTTCAAAAAAAAGTAAAAAACTCCATTAAACCAAAAATGACCAAAAATAGAATCAAATAATCTACCAAGCATACAACTACCATAAAAATAAATGGAACGTAAAACAAACAGAAATAAAAATAAATACCAGAGTCAAACCCAAAGCGAGCAGAAATTAATATGAGTAGGGTTCAAAACCCCTATGCTTTCTAAAATCCAGAATATAATGTGTATGTTACTGAAAAAAATGTACATTGTCAGTTTAATATACATATGCTGATAGTTATTCCTTAAAATCTTAATTAATTTTGATTTTTTAAAGTTATAAAATGAAAACATTTAAAACAATTTTTTTCAGAAAAGTACAAATTATATTCTGGGTTTTAAAAAGCATAGGAGTTTTGAGCCCTACTCATATTAATTTCGCTCATTTTGAGCTTGACTATGTTATTTATTTTAATTTCTGTTCGTTTTGGGTTTCAGTTATTTGTTGATACTGATTTGTGGTAGTTGTGTGCTTGGTAGATTATTTGATTCTTTTTTTGTTCATTTTTGGTTTAATGGAGTTCTATACTTTTTTTTGAAAAACTTATTTTGTGGAAAAACTTATTTTTAATTAATTTTTGTTCGTTTTATATTAACATAGTCTTTTTCAGGGAAAAAGAAAATAATAGTTTGAATGTTTCCGATTTTCCCTTTAGAATTTATAGTTTGGCCTGCTATTTATATTGAGAAACTTTTTCAGCAATTTTTAATAATATAATCTCTTTTGACAATCATGAAAAAAATAGTAGCGTTTAATTTAGTCATATACATGCTCTAGTTGACCAAATAAATAAAAGTTAATACCATTCCAAAAAAAATATATATTTATACTCTTTCACAGCCTGGATACACTTACACTCTTTTGATTTAGTAGAATTTTAAGAGCAGAAGTAGTAATAGAAGTAGCCCTGCAAATTTGAACTTAATAGCCTCGGTCGTTCTTGGTTTGTTGCTGTGATGTCCTATTGGCAAACAGCATACAAACAGTGTATTTTGATTTAATTTTAAAGCAACATTTAATTTTTAAGCATAATGGGCAAATTACATAACTATGGGGAGGGGTTTGACCTACTGAATAACCCTAGAGATATAGTTACTAGACCATTCAGCAATGTTGAACAAGATGGCTGTCTTAGAATTTTCAGCCAAATGAGCCTCTTCTAAAGTTGAACATTCATCCATTCCATAAGAACCTTAAATGCTTCCTGGGCATAACTTACAACCCTTACCTCTAATCTCTGGGGTTTGTTTCCACCCTAAAGGCCTTGTTATGTGATATTTAAACTATTTGGATAGAATAACTATCTCAAAATTTATATTAGATGCATTTCGGGACAATGCGAAATGTGTGTGTGTGTGTGTGTGGAGGGGGGAGGGGGTAGCTGTCCTCAGATCACTTTGACTCTTCAAAAGGGCACTAGAGCGTCTGATGATCAGCCCAATGAGGCCCCTTCAAAGTTTATATGACCATGCTTTCTATAAAAACCTTATATGCCCCCAGGGCATAACTTGCACCCTTGTGTTGTGAAGCGTTATTTGTGGTATTT
>NW_028298553.1:0-3568 GCF_049724085.1 Artemia sp. Qi Xiang Cuo
AAGTAAGCCCTTTTGGTACAAGCTCCAGGGCTCTCTGCACTTCCCGCAGGTAGTGCCTCTAGTTATATTTTAACTCAAGCATGTGCCTAATCACCTTAGAGACACTTTTAAGGATGACCATCTATCTGTTGTTGTGAAGCAGCTGTTAAAGATTGTGGACAAAAGGTAAAGTAATGACGTTTGTTTTATTAACTTTTTGACTAACCATCAGCTCCTTTGTGATCATAGAATCACTGGCTTTGGAGAAATGTGGTATTGACCGAGAAAATCCAATTGCTAGGTACTCCCTCTCCTCCAATAGTGCCTTTAAGAAAAAGAGTAATTATGATTGGCGATTCAATGACACGAATACCATACCAATAGTAAAGTAGCTGGATAAGAATATAGTGAATGCAGCAACCAATCACCTTAGCCTTGAGCCTCTAATGCCTGTCGAAATGGAAAGGCCCGAAGAACGGGACGTTTTTTTCCCGTGCTAAATTTTCTGTGTCAGTACAGTACACGCGTTGAGTTCAAAAGCTTGAGTTTAGGGTCTTTCTTTTTTCTTTTCTTTATGCTCAATTTCTTTTTTCTTAGTCTGTTTATCCTGTTTATCCAGCAGAGAAAAAATATATCTTTTATAATGTTTTATTGGTTTTATTATAAGTAGAGATGACCCTATTGATACAAACGGGAGTCCATATATGGGCATAGCCTCCCTAGGGAGAACATGTGGTTAATGGGGTCAATGACCTCTTTCTCCATGGTCTCTTTCTCCGGGTGTGTTTTTGGCACACTCTCAGTGATTGTTATGATCCAGACATAGTATTTGTTGTTGTTTCCGAGTCAAATGTCAAGGTAAATGTTGTTGTTGTTGTTGTAAGTGCACTCTCTCAGCGAATGTTATGATGTCACGAAATTGTATTTGTTGTTGTTTTATGCAAGCGAAGAATGTTATGATCCAGAAATAGTATTTGTTGTTTTTGCTCGAGGCAAATGTTATGAGTTTCCAGGAAACAGTTAGATCACGTGTTTCCTTCTCAGCCAATCAGAGGGCTTGTTTACATATTAGCGGCGGAGGGAATATAAGGAAAGGATTTTTGCTATAGTTTTATTAGTCTGTGAATAGAATCCAAAGGAGTGAGAAGAAAAGTTTTGACTTTACTCATTTGGATATATATTTGTAATAATGAGTGGAATGTTTACCTTCTTAGAACTTGATAGTGGAGTTGATGACAATAGTACGAGAGCACCTAGCATTGCGATTGAAATCAAGAGAGGATCGTGTCTTTGTCTGGAATTAGATACATTATGTACAGGATATGTGTTATTCTTGACCAAGATTAAAACGGAGGATCAATTATGTTTTACTACACAAGTTGATATAGCACGTGTGAATAGACTTCAATGTGCTTTAATTGCATTAGTGGAACAAATCGAAGACAAAAAACTCTATCGCTAATTGTACATGCATAGTATTATTGGTGTTGTTGTAATTATTCAATAAAATTGTTTCGAAATCGAAAATGTTCCCTTTCTTTTCTGGTTAGGGCTAACGAATCAGGCTCAGTCTAGAGTCAGCAGTCAGAGTGAAAGGACTCCCTCATTCGAAAGAGGTAACGTTACAGAGTTACTCCTCTCCCCTTTCCTCCACTTTGAATTTATCGAGCGAGGACGATCAGTTTCGTTTTAGCTGTGAGAGAGTTGACATCGGAAACCAAAAAATGTTCTATATATGTCCATTGTGCTTGTACACTCTTGGCAGTTGCACTCAATGTCATACTTGTACAATTATCGATGACTATAGTGAAAAGTGTAAATTATGGAATCCATGTAAATTACATAGAGGATATGCAGTACAAATTAAAGGATGTAATTCATGTCTTGAAGAGGTGTGTGACTCTCACCCTAAAGGACACCTGTGTACAAGTTGTCATAATGATACATGTTATCTCTGGGAGAGTATTTATCCTGACTTGATCGGGAAGAATCCCAAACTTGATTTCAGTTTAATTCTACTAGATGGGTATCGTTGCGGAGTTAAAATATTCATGTAGGATGACTATGGTCTATGATTCAAATGTTGGGGTAACAAGACAATCTGGTTTCTACGTCATCGCTGTGACGACACTGCCTACTATGACTATAAACCAAGTGATTTTTATTTGGCAGTTACCGAATGTGATTCACCACTTGAAAACACTGCATGTGATATTGTTTCAAATAGACAGATTGAAACTCTTGAATTTCATAATATGAATGCAAATAATATCATTGACTATACAAAGAGATATGACAAGAGTGAAGCTACATTGTACTGCAGAAAATGTGACCCTGACTTTGCAGTCAATCAAGATCAATATACAGTGAATCCAAATGATTTACCAGCATTAGTGGTTCACGACAGTTGCATATACACCGATGAAGAAATCTAAGAGTGAAGATTTAAAGACATTGTTGTATATATGCATTTTATTAATAAACAAATTCACAAACATTTTTTAAGCACTTTACTCTTAGGGCACTGAAATCAATACTGTATAGGTCTGAGAGGATATTTTCCACTAGAAAGTCGTTCAGACGTGGATTGTCACTATGAATGTGGAGAAATTGCTTGTAAGTATAGCCGCGACATCGGAACACAAAATATAGTAGTGCATGGAAGCCACAGCTTTTAGTCGTTAGATCCTGCACCCTCTTTCGATTTTGAATAATAGTTTTCCCACTGCTCTCAATATAGTTTCTGATGTGGGGTGTGTAGAATGTGTAGGGTAGACCAAGAGGATCAAAAAATTCAATCGTCTTCATTGTTTGAAATATGCACAGCCAATGACCCGTCAGCACAGTCGATGGACTGCTATTAACAGTAATCAAGGTATTGTTCGCACTATGAATTTTTCCAAGACAGTCTGAGGGTAGACAATAGGATTTGTACTGGGACATTTAGGGATCCATATAAAATACATCAATTATTTGACGGGCGTTAAATGTGCCACGTCTAGCAGAACACTACCATTGGGGGTGATTTCTCACTAGCTTTCATGCTGATTTAGCGAGAGTAGTGCAATACTCTAAGCCAATGGTTCGGTACATGTTCACTCTAAACATATACTCCCCATTGGTACTATACTCCTATCCTGTGTCCCGTCAAATGTGTTTCATTCCTTCCAAGTATGTCAATCCCACATCTTAATATCTCTATCCCTACAATGTCTTTGGATCCCGGCTTATTCATGGTTTAAACATTCCAGGCGGCTATTTTCAGCCCTCCTTGGTAGGCAAGAACCAAAGGATGTCCAGGGGCGTGCCGAGTTTTTATTTCTTTTCATTGCAATTATTTTCAGGAGGAGGGTCGCAAGCCTATATATATATATATATATATATATATATATATATATATATATATATATATATATATATATATATATATATATATATATATATATATATATATATATATATAGGCTTGCGACCCTGCTCCTGAAAATAATTGCAATGAAAAGAAATAAAACCTCGGCACGCCCCTGGACATCCTTTGGTTCTTGCCTACCAAGGTGGGCTGAGAATAGCCGCCTGGAATGTTTAAACC
>NW_028298554.1:0-3567 GCF_049724085.1 Artemia sp. Qi Xiang Cuo
CAAGTTTTTCAAAGAAAAGTAAAGAGCTACACAGTTTGCCAGTACACAATTTGCGCTTTACTGAAAACAAAATACGTTTGAAATGTTTTCACTTTTCTTAATTTCATAAATAAAAAAATTATCAAAACTTTTAAGGAATAAATATCAGTATATGTCAATTAAACTGAAAATCCACGGTCATTTGTCTTTTGTTGTTGTTGTTTTTTAAGTAAAGTGCAACATGTGTTCTATTCTTGAGCAGGCATAGGAGTTATCAGCCTTACTCATGTTAATTTGTGCTCATATTGAGTTTAACTTCGCTATTTATAGTAATTTCTGTTCGTTTTGAGTTTCATTTATTTATTACTTTACTTTACTTTACTTTATTAATAAACACAATTATAACACTTCGCAATTTACAACTACTGCACTAAAGAAAAAACCTAAGTTTTTGCTGGCGTGCTGTAAAACAGCTAGCCATTTAAAAAACACACGAACAAACAACAACTAAATAAACTAACAAATGGCGGAAAAAAGCAAACCAAACTCCTTCACAATATCAATTCGAAATCAACTTCTACCTCCCCATCTCCCTACCCCAGGACCTAAGGATTTGTGGTAGTTTTCTGCTTGGAAGATTATTTGACTTTATTTTTGTTCATTCTTGGCTTAACTGAGCTCTTTACTTTTCTTTGAAAAACTTGTTTTGATGGAATTTTTTTTTTTAATTAATCAAAAGATAGAAGGTCAATTTGACAGCTGGATTGTAAGTTCAAATATTGTTTTCCTTGCGCTCTGTAATTTTTTTTAAAAATGTTTGAAGATATAAGGGATTTCAGTTCGATGGGGAGGATTGTTTTGTTATGAAACAGGCACATTTTACGTGGCCATTATCATAGGCAGTGCGCTAGCGCTGCCTAACTAAAGAACGATGTGGGCACAATGTGTTTTTTTTCTCCACGCCCATCATTTACCCAAACACATCCATTCAAAATTTTGAGATAGCCATTTTGTTCAGCGTAGTTGATTTCCAGATAGAAAATATGTTTTGAGGAGGACGCTCCCCCACAGCCCTCAGGGCAAGGGTTTTAAATTATGCTCTGGGAGGCATATAAGGTTTTAAAAGAAGGTTTTGTCTTAGAAACTTCAAAAAAGCTCATTCGATTGGAGATTCAAAGGGATAGTGCCCTTTTTAATAGTCAAAAGTGATTGGAGGGCAACTAGCCCCCCCCCCACCCATCCTTCCCCCAAACACATCCGATAAAAATTTTGAGTTAGCCATTTTGTTCCGCGTAGTTGATTTCCAGATGGAAATCATATTTTTGAGGAGGACACTCCCCCACAACCCTCAGGGCAAGGACTATAATTTATTCCCTAGGGGTATATAAGATTTTTATTGAAATCTTTGTCGTAGAAACTTGAAAAAGAGCTCATTCGATTTGAAATTCAAAGGGCTAGTACCATTTTTAATAGTCGAATGTGATTTGAGGGTAGGTAGCCCCCCTAATCTAACCTAACATAAACCAGAGATGACAGACACACAGAGACGACACACACATAGAGATGACACACACACAGAGACGACAGACACATAGAGACGACACACACACAGAGGTGAAAAAAACACAGAAACTACACACACACACACAGACGACACACACACAGGGACGACACCCACACAGAGACGACACACACACAGAGAAAGGAAACACGCAAAGAGACGACAAACACGCAAGGAGGAAACTCACACAGAGACGACACACACAGAGACAACACACACACAGAGACGTCAAACACACAAAGACGACACTCACACAAGTAGAAGGGCCTTATTGACTCCGATCAGTACAAAATTCGGTTATCAAAAGAACGTATCTCCGATCAGTACACCTAATATGGGCATAGCCTCCATAGGGAGAAAGATTGCGTAATCGGTCAATGACCTCTTTTTTCCAAGATCGATTTATTTGTTGTTTCTATGTGTAATAACTCCGGAACGAAGGTTGCACATGCGCATTGAATTGTAACAGGGACAATGTTATTGATCTAGGACTCGAGGGAGAAGTGAATTTCCGAGAAGTTGATTATGTAATCGATTGCGAATGTCATGGGATCCAGAACTAGTATTTGTTGTTGTTGCTCTCGAGCCAAATGTTATGAGGATCCCAGAAACAGATCACGTATTTCCTTCTCAGCCAATCAGCGAGTCGGAAACATCCTCCTTCTCAGCCAATCAGAGGGCTGGTTACATATAGTTTCACCGTTACATAAGAATTCGCCCTTGAGATTTCATATATAACGGACATGCAATGTGATTAAATTATCAGAAAGTATTTTGACACCGTGTAAACAACTAAAATGAAAAATGAAGCCTTGGCAGCCACAATTTACAGTGTAAGTTCCGTTTTATTTTAAAAATTATTTTCCTTGGACATCCTACACTTTATTAAGAAAAAAAGTAAATATATGCATTTACCCCAAACCCCCCCCCCCAAACCATCTACCCCAAATGACTATACATAGTAAAAAATAAAATATATTCTGGTTAACCTAACCCCATCCCCAATATTATTACAACAAAAATAACATATAAAAGAAATATTTTTCTTTCGTTAGTTTTATGCAATGTTATGTTGATATCTCATTTATCAAAGATACACATGACTTCAGTCACTGTTGTTATTAACCTAACCTGGTTTTGACATAATGCTCTACGCGAGGTTAAAATTAGCTGTCACCCCTTTTCCTATGTGTTTACGAACGCGGCAGCCAATGTCAAAAGGAACTGTTTCTCCGTCAAAATTAAATACATAAAATATTTTCTTTTACCCTCAAAACCTAACCCCCCCCCCTCACCTTTTTACAACAAAACTCTCGCAAAAAGAAATAATTATCATTTCTTTAAATTTATGAAATTTTATGTGTTATATATCTAAGCTAAAAGCGACCACTGACTTCCGTCACTGTTGTTATTAACCCGCTCTGGTTTGACACAAGGCTCTCCGGCGCGATGCCTATAATTAGCTGTCACCCTTTTCCCTCTGTGTTTACGAACGCAGCAGCCAAAGTCAAAAGGAACTTTTTCTCCTGTCAAATTAAAGCACTTTGAGACAAGTCGAAGAATGAGGAGAAGATGCAATGCGCTATTTCGGAGAAAAAAAAACAGATTTTTATCAGTATTTCTTTCGATAAAGTTTCTTTTATATTCCAGGGGGTGGGGCGTGAATCCATTATTTTTTTATGGGGGGGGGGGTATCACTTTTAATATTTACAAAATAGAAAATATAATTGTTTATTACCTTAATTGCTTCTTCATCATTTAGTGATTTTAGCTATAACATTTGAATAAAAAGTAGTAAGATATGGCTTTCGCTTGAATAAAATACCTGATTAACTCAATTAGAGTGTAGACTTAGGGTTGGTTAATTTTCCTAAATTTAGGGGGAGAGAATATGGGTTTTTCGCTTTACTAAAATGCAATACTTTTCTAAACAAAATTGTAGTTAATAACTTTCTTTCTGTAAAAAAGGGGCAAATTATTTATATACTAATTTTTTCTCTTCTTTTAAGGCCAATTATGAAGAATGC
>NW_028298555.1:0-3567 GCF_049724085.1 Artemia sp. Qi Xiang Cuo
AAAATTTGCTTTAAAACTTTTGCCCAAATTGCGAAATACTTAAAATCACAGAAAAAAGGAAGAAGGAAGACTCCGACATAACCCAAACCAAAAAATTATTAAGTATATGAAGGGGGTCGCCCTCTAGTCAATATCTCGCCCCTTTACGCTAAAGTTTTTTTTTTAGCACTTTCAAAAGAGATATCTATTCTAATTAACCGACCTTTGTAATTCAAGAGTTCGTGATTTGAACAAAATTCGAACTTTAGCACAAATAGCTAGGTATTGACTAGGGGGTAAACCCTTTAATATATGTGATAAAAACAAATAAATATAGAAGTTTCGTTATGTAAGTTAATTCGTAAGTTAATTCATAACTCAATTTTGAGAAAGCCATTTTTAGCCAACAAATTTGTAAACATGCTCTTCTTAATCAGATAGTGAGAAAACACCCCTTTACATGTAGAATAACGTAGTGACTTGATTATTTTATTGTTAAAACTACCTGTCTTGTTTGAATATTAACACCTTTTTTCAGGTGTAGAGGATGAAAAACGATTTGACTATTTTTATAGCGAAACTGACTGCCCCTGTTTTTGAATATTTACCAAAAGTTGATGAAAAAAAAACAGGGACTTTTTAATTAGAATAGGAAGCTTTTTTGAAAACGCTAACAGCTTTAGCGTAAAGAGCAAGATATTGAGGAGAGGGGCGACCTTTCATATCTGGTGAAACTAATATGCAAATTCTATTTTAATTTTTCATATACAATGGCGAGACAATAAAATAGATTTCTTTTTATTATAATAATTAGAAAATTTTACTCACCAGAAGTCGCTTAGAATATTCCATATCTATGTAAATGATTGCAAAAATATCGATACTAGTAGATTGAATGAACTATTCAAACTGTAGAAAGTTCTAATCTGAAACCTGAATATATACAAAAAAATAATTGAATATATTGGCAGCTAAAAAAGACGCACCGGTTTTTCTGGCACGGATTTACCCTTAAAAAAAACATGTATATCACGAAATAGACTACCGTTCGTAGTAATAGATGACTGACCCGTGGTAAGCCAATGTACCGGTTAGACTACACTGTATATTCATGCCTCAGGCGAGTGGTAAGACAAATTACGCAAGCACGTTTTGTATTCCCTATGGCCTTACTTGGGTGTTAGCTCAGAAAACCCGTCTGCTAATGCTAGTACCGTTCGTAGTAATAGGTGACTGACCCGTGGTAAGCCAATGTACCGGTTAGACTACACTGTATATTCATGCCTCAGGCGAGAGGTAAGACAAATTACGCAAGCACGTTTTGTATTCCCAATGGCCTTACTACTCGCAGCTGCCTTGATCAAACCTCTTAAATCTTGCTGCAAAATTCTTTCCGTCTATGACTTAACCAATTCTTGAACCACGGACTTGAGGTATTATCGACATCGGATACAAAATCGGCCAGTATATATTGTTTTCTTAATAAAACATTGCAGAAACAAATCATCTGTTTTTGGTAGTATTTTTTACAGTTTGTTTGTATCTGTTAGTTTTTTTTTCCTGAAAAAGCTGATCAAGTTTGTGTATTCATGCGTGTGATGATCGATTTTTTTTTAAGAAGTAATCGTGTTGTCCTAAAATATCAGCCTAAGGCTAATTAGAAAGGGAACTGGAAGTTCTACTGACTCTTGTAATCAGTAAAAATTATTTCGGCCTATCAAATTAGTGATTTGTGCCATTTTGCGGCGCAAACCGACAATTTTGGGCCAAAGGCTTCTAGATAGCCATTGTGTAAAAATTCTGAGATAGCAAGTCGATTTAAAATTATCAAAAAACCGTATATTTATGTTTCTAGTAAAAGTAAGGCCGCCAAGAAATTTCACGGGGGGAGTGGGACATGTGCTTCTATTGACTTTGTTTTCTCGAAGACTTAAATGATACTACTGTTAATTTTCCTATTTATATTCAATGTTTAATGTCTTCCTGTTTACCGGGGGTGGGGCATTTCTCCCTACCGGTGTCCATTGGGAGAATTCTTATAAAAAGACTTGCTTGAAGAATTTGCTTTGAAAGCTGAGGAATAAATGACCCTATAGCTATTTGTTTGTATTTCAAACCCCCTCCCTCTCGTAATAAACATTTGAATTTTTTTTCAGGGATTATTATTCTCAAAGTATTTTTTTTAAGTATTGATCTTAATCTTAAACACGGGAGTAACAGCCCTCTTTCACCATTTAAGAGGACTTTGGATCAAAAAGCTTGCACTTGGCACCAGTAACTAAAAAATAACTCTTGTCGATACAAACGGAAACTCCAATAAAGGAAGTTCTCATTACAGGATATGTAATAACTAAATTCATCGTTCATGCTGATTTCTAAATATCCAAAATGCATTAGTTTTAAAGTTGCCATTAGCTATTAGCATATGAAAATTTGCATGATTTTATAAACAGGAACTAAACTCCGCCAAAGAGGGATGCAATATAGATATAAATCATGCAGTGGAATTCAACATGTTTGAGACCCTTATGGTCTCAAACAGGAGAATAGAAATGCAAAATATTCTCTTTTTCTTATGAAGTCAATCATATATATATATATATATATATATATATATATATATATATATATATATATATATATATATATATATATATATATATATATATATATATATAGCACTTCAGGCTAGACCTTACAAAAATTGTAGAGAAATTTCGTATTATACCAGGTTGTGCCAAGTCATATTTCTTTTCTAGGCGCAAATACAGTGCCTAAAGTTAGAAGAAGAGTTGGGTATTGATACTTTTGGCAATGTGAAGATAAAGAACAATGATGCAAAGAAGCTGAAACGAAAAGCTGCAAAGCTTAAAGAAAAAGAAGAATTACGATTGTTAGAAGAAGACTTCTTCAAAGAAAAAGAAGAAGAGGAAAGACTCAAGTTTGGACATTTAAAAGACACTGTCCAGTTTGAAGAAGTTGCTAATCAACCACCGCTTTTAAAACCAAAAGCTTCAAAGCTGCCAATTTCAGAGAAAGATAAGGTAATCTGTCAGTCTCTATAATTTAAATTAATTTATTAAGGGAGGAATTTTCCAGGGTCGAGGGCCAAACAACAAAATATCAGTGTTGGTTGGGTGAGATAGAATATATTTCAGGAATTTTTTTTCGTATGAATAAGTTTATTTTTAAATACTTTTAGGAAAAAACTCTCATAAAAATTGCAATTAAAATGCACGCAAAATGTAACAAAATACAGTAAATTTTAAACGACAAGGATTCCTGGCAGAGGTCAGTTTATTTAATCAATAATATATTTAATTATTATGCATTTAATCTTAAAATAAAATCAAACTCAAGCCATAATTACAAAAAAAATTATTGTTTCCATAGATTATAGAAGATGTAGACTTGTCTTTATGCAATTTCCTACGCCTTAAGTTCACAGAAAGAGCAGAGCTACTCAACGACCACCGGCCTACATGTATACCACGTTTAAATTTTATAACCGCCATACAAAATGTACCTCTTTCACAAGATGATAATTCTCTTTTCCTCGAACTTAAATCCCTTATATATACAGACAGT
>NW_028298556.1:0-3560 GCF_049724085.1 Artemia sp. Qi Xiang Cuo
GAAAAACATCAAATAAATAGAACAACACACATAACCACCCATGAAAACAGACATAAATGTGAGAAAATTCCTATTTTTCAAATTCTCACTCACAAAAACCATAAAACATCCATAATTTGATGTTGACATCCTAGAAAAACATCATATAAATCAAACAACACACATAACCATCCATGAAAACAACCATAAATGTGACAAAATTCCTGTTTTTCCAAGTGAGAAAATTCCTGTTTTTTCATTCTCACTGAGAAAACCATAAACCACGTGGTCCTCGTGGGACTCAATAAGGCATCTCTACTTGCCTTCTCCTTAAGACCTCGCTCTTTACGCTAAAGTTGTTTTTTTTATAGAATTTTGTAACAAAGCTTATTGTTCTAATTAAACGACCATTGTGTTTCAGGAATCATTCTTAAAGAATTAGGACAAAAAGTCAAAACTATAGCGTAAAGAGCAAGGTCTTGTGGAAAAGACAACTCCTTTCATATACGTAATAATTTCTGTTCGTTTTAAGTTTTGATGTTGCTCCTTAATTTCAGTTGAAAAACTTGATTTTTTGAAAATTTAATTTCTGATCGTTTTTAAATAATACTGGGAAATCCGGCTGTCTCTCCATGAAAAAATCCGGTGCTTGTGTACTATACGCCACTCAGTCAAGCTTATGAGGTGTAAAACTCGAGAAAAAAACCGGTTTCTTCGTTAGTTAAACTTGAGAAAAAAAACGGTTTCTTTCTTACTTTAGAAACAACTTTTGATTATATATTTGCACATTAGGGGGGGGGGGAAGTAGAGCTGGTCTACATGCAGAATGTGTTAAGCACAATCATTCTGATTATTATTAAGTAAGAATTGTTTTCTGACTTCCAACTGTTCAAATACTTTACCCCCCTCCTTCGGTGCAAATATATAGCCCAAATTACATATTTCCCAACTATTCGGTCACTTGACTTTGTCTTGTCTCGCACTAAACTGAAAGAAAACTAACAAAGAAACCGGTCTTGTTCTCGAGTTTTAGACAGCGTAAACTTGAGTGAGTGGCGTATAATACAAGAGTACCAAAATTCCTTCTCCCAACGGAAAAAAAACTCAAATAAAACTCTCAAATTTGGAAAGCCTTATTTTCCACGGGGGCGGGGGTATTTTCTGGGTGGGGGGCTTTTACCGGGTATTTTTCAAGGGGGGGAGGGATTTTCTGCTGGGGGTATTTCCTGGGGGGTCTATTTTCCGCAGTGGTGTTTTCAAGGGGGGGGGGGGTTAATTTCCGGGGGTATTTTTCGCGTGGGTATTTCCCGCGGGGTATTTTCAGCGGGGGGGGGAGTAAATGCTTAGAACCATCTGATTTGCTCCAATTAGTTTTATTGTTGCATCCGAATCCCCTTCCTGAATCCCATTGCTGACACAAGGTGGAAGCAAGGGTCAGGCTAAGCCTGGAAATTTCTGCGGCGGTGGCGGAGTTCTAGGAAATGAAGCAGTAGAGAGGGGTCAGGAGGTCCGACGATCACCACGTGGTTTATGGTTTTCTCAGTGAGAATGAAAAAACAGGAATTTTCTCACTTGAAAAACCATGAATTTTGTCCCATTTATATATGTTTTCATGTTTTTTGTCAGTGAGAATTTGAAAAACAGGAACTTTCTCACATTTTTGTATGTTTTTATGGTTTTTGTCAGTGAGAATTTGAAAAAACAGGAATTTTGACACATTTATGTCTGTTTTTATGGTTTTTGTCAGTGAGAATTTGAAAAACAGGAACTTTCTCACATTTTTGTATGTTTTTATGGTTTTTGTCAGTGAGAATTTGAAAAAACAGGAAATTTCTCACTGAGAAAACCATAAACCACGTGGTGCTGTCACGAGTCAGAACACCTGTGCTGTCGACCTCAATTCACCTATCGTGAATCCATAATTCCCCTTAGAAACAACAAATTAATTTCCCCTTTCTTGACAGATCAATCAATCAATGACATCCTCTGTCAGACTTTTAAAAGTTCCGCCTAGAAACGATTCTCCAGGAATAGATCCATATCATTAATGTCTTTGCCTCGGGAACAGTTCCTTTGGTCGAACTCCAAAGGATATTAATAACCCAAGGCCATGGAAACAATTAGGCAAGAAACGTCTTAGCGATGAATTGTTTTAGCGCACGAAAAGGTTTCCTATTAATTTGAAATGCGTTAGCGCAGAGATACCAATAACACAGGAACACGCTGAATTTACGTTTAGGGATTATTTGGGCAAAACTGTTTTAGACGGGTTATGGAACTATTTCGGCGAAACAGATAGAGACATTTTAAAAGATGATTTTGAAGAGATTTTAGAAGAGAATTTAATGGTGAAATTCTGTGGTCGTGATAATACACAAATTTCATTTGAACAGTGTTGTGAGGTCCTCTAACCCAACCCCAAAGGGTTCCAATCCTCCTACCCCAACCCCGAAGGAAACCCTCGGTCTTCAAAGGTCCCCCGGGCCCCAACAGTGCCCCCAGACCCCAAAAGGCCATCCCTGTGCGCCAAAGGCCCTCCCAGTGCCCCCAAAGGCCCTCCTCCGGTCCCCAAAGGTCCATCGATCGCCCCAAGGACCGACGGGGGCACCACGGCCTGCCCCCGGTCCCCACCTGCCCCTCAGACCCCCCAAAGGCCCTCCCTCTGCCCCAAAGGCCCGCCTCCGGTCCCCCAAGGCCCATCGCGCGCCCACAGGTCCACCGGGGGCCCAAAGGCCCTCCCCCGGTCCCCAACTGCCTCTCCGGACCCCCAAAGGCCCTCCACCGGTCCCCCAATGGCCCCCCGGCCCCCAACTGCCCCCCCCCCCGGACACTCAAAGGCCCCCCAAGCTCCCAAAGGGCCACTGGAGCCCCAAAGGCCTACCCCGACACCCCCCTGCCCGCCCCCCGGCCCCCCAAGGCACCTCGCGCGCCCCCACGCCCCCCGGGGGCGCCCCGCCCATCCCCCGGGCCACCAATGTCCTCCCCGCCCCCCCAGACCCTCCCCGCGCCCCCACGGCCCACCCCCACCCCCCAATGCCATTCCCCGACCCCCCAAGCCCATCCCCCGGTCCCCAAAGGTCCCCCCGAGCTCCCAAAGGACCACCGACCCTCAAGGGACCCACAGACCCTCAAAGGCTCTCCCCGAGCACCCGTCTTTTGGTGGTGGGTGTTGTCTGAAACCGATGATTGGGGAGGTGTAGTTTTCTATTTCAGACTTTTCTGAGCTAAGTTTTCCTAGTATTTCCTAGGTGAATGTTGTCTGAAACCAATAGTTGGGGGTGTGTAGTTTGCTATTTTAGTCTTTTATGAGTTACGTTTCTTAGCCTTTCGTTGGTGTGTGTCGAGTGAAACATATGATTTGGGATATGTAGTTTGCTATTTTTGACTTTTCTGAGTTGGATTTCTTAGTCTTTCATAGGTGTGTGGTGTCTGAAACCTATGATTTGGGATGTGTAGTTTGCTATTTTCGACTTTTCTGAGCTGGATTTCCTAGCCTTTCATAGGTATGCGTTGTCAGAAAATTATGATTTGGGATGTATAGTTTGCTATTTCAGGCTTTTCTGAGCTAAGGTTTTCTAGTA
>NW_028298557.1:0-3560 GCF_049724085.1 Artemia sp. Qi Xiang Cuo
GGTGGACGTATATAATTTGTGGGGGGACTCATTGTAATAGTAATTACAAGTTTCTATGCCCTTTTGAAGAGTCAAAGTTTGGTAATTAAGCGTTAGGGGATTTCAACCCCCTCCCCCCGGAGGCCTCAGGGCAAGGACTGAAAGTTAGGCAATTTCTTCATTGCTAACAAATGGTATATGTTATTGAGGAAAGATGTGCCTGTTTGACTTCTACTTTCCCAAAATACGAGTGGCATTAAGACGAGTCTTTCAGGCAATGTTGAGGAGAGTGTTGAACTAAATCAGAACATGTTATGTGATGGGTTGTCAAAAGGGTGTCAATATTTGTAAGCTACTACTACTAAAACTACTGCTGGATATACTTCTACCACAACTACTACTATCACCACCACTACTATCACTAAAACTACTACTTCTGTAGTGAGTACATCTGAGGCTGAGGATATTGAAATAAATATCTGAGGAAACGTTGAGGAGAAACTTAAACTAAATCAAAACATTCTATGTTTATACAGATTGTTGATCCAGGCATATGAGCAAAACTTTTGGAACGGCTTTTCCTATGAAGAGGAAACTTCAGGGGCATCATGAGCGGGATGTTCTGTTGATCAAAAGGCAAACTGTACCTGCTACTACTACTGTTACTACTGCTGCTACCACTGTTACTACTAATTATAATAACACACTACTACTCCATTACTACTAAGATTCTATTACAATTAATGTTATTCGTAGGAAGGTGAAAACTATACAAATTATTGACGGGGAATTTGAACTAAAATCAAACAAACTATGCGCATGCAGATTGTCAAAAGGGCGTATCTCCAGAATGGATTTGGGTATTGAATTGGAGGAGCATTTCATTCCTTGTTGAATGAATATCTCTGCTCTGCACTGTTTGTTAACTAGCTGCTGACGTCATAACAGCAACTGTGATTTTTGAATACGGATAAATTTGATTTGGATAATTTAAATAGCAGCAGTTTAGGATATCGGAATACGGTGGGGAAAATTGAAAGGCTCCCACATTCCACTGGGCCCCAATCCATAAGGGTGGGTGCCTCGCATAGCGTCACCCTGTCCACTAAAGATAAGTAAACTTTTGTTTTACTGCTTCTTTATTTTCATCATGGTACAGTTTCAAAAGGGGGATTTGGCGTTAGCACACTTCAAGGGATATCCCCTTTGGCCGATTCGGATTGTTAGCATTACTAGCTAAGAAGAGTCTATGGTGAAATTCATTGTATTTTGCTATGGATCCCCTGACTTTCAAAATGTGTTAAAAGCGAATCTTCTAATGACAATTATTCCAAAGTTTCGAAAAAACAGCTAAGGGCGTTAATCATGCTTTCCGCGAATGTGAATCTTCTTTTGATATTTACCGTCAGTTTTTGAAAAAGAAAGATGCAAAAGGCCTTGGCACTGATCCGACGGTTATAGCTTCAACAGAAACATCTGTAATCCAGAATCAGCTTATTTTAGCACAAGATGAAGTATTAAAGCTTAAAGCTGGCCTAGTTAAAGATATAGAGAAAAAAGTTCAAGAAAAAGTGGAGGCCGTCGGAAACTCCAGAGGCTCAGTGCAACTAGCCGCTATAAACTCTGAGTTGATTGTTTCGGAAATATATGATTCGATCACGCTGGAATACAACGGAAAATTTGAGAAAATTGAAGAATTGTTTTCCATTCTGAAAAGCCAGATTGATATATTGGTGCTTCGGGTAGCTACTATGGAGAAAAGTGTTAAGATTATGAATAGGAGCGTTTACCTGATTTTTTTTTTTTTTTTTTTTTTTTTTTTAGTGAAACAGGCCCCTGGAACTAACATTGGGCACTGCCGTGCTGGATACAAAAAATAGAGTGAGCGTCAATTTTTGTAGAGAATAGATTTTGTCTGTGAACCGTTTCAGACTACCGAACGCATCATTAAAGAACCAGACACCTTCGCCTGTTGCACCAGTTCTCGTTAAATTTGAAACTAAAGATATGGCACATAATGTTTTCAAAACGAAATCAAAGCTCGCTAATTCAGGTATATTCGTTACCGAATATTACACAGATAATTTCGGAGACCACACTGCCTTTCCATGACGATAAAATAAAAGTAGGAAATAGGGATAAAATCTTTTTAAATAGATAGTGTGTAATAAATTTCACAAAAAATACCAGATATATCGGTCACATATACAGTGACTGTCATCAGTAGTGAAACTAAACTAAAACAATTTAAAACAAAAGTTTATATACTAAATCAAATAAAACTACATATTGTTTAAATCTCTAATTCTTTTCAAAGTAAAGGCGGAAGCTACCCTCTTTGACCTTCATGGAATCGGTTCAATAGCGCTGAATGATATAACATTTGGACAAAGATCAACTACATTGGGTGAATTGATCTTTGCTCTGTTAGATTTCAATAAATTATCATAGATAGAGTTCAGCCCATATTCACCTGTATCCCGATTCAAAGCAATATTCTTGAATAAGATTTTCTTTATTTCAAGGGTTTCACGAAAAATCTGCTTTAAACCCCGATCCCTAGAAATCAAAGAGACATTCTTGAACAAAATAAAATGGTCTTTAAAATTAAAAATATGTTCTGAAAGGGCTGAAGTAAAATCTTCAGACTTAGAATCTTCCTTGTGCTGTAATAATCTCATTTCCAAACTCTGGTTAGTACGTCCCACATATGAGCTTCCGCAAGTACATGGGACCTGATAAACCCCACTTTGTTGCCCCAATGAAGTTAGATCCTTCCCAGAATTTAGAAAACTACCCAAAGTATAATTACTCTTTAAAGCTACCCTTAGACCATTGCTTTGTAAAATTCTTTTAAGTTTTTCACTAAGCCCGGGTACATATGGCAAGGAACAAAAAACATCCTTCTCCCGAGTCGTTTCCAAAACTTCCTTAGAAGTATCTAGGAACCTTTTTCTTTTTCTTGTAAAAGTCTGTGTAATTAAACATTATGGATACATGTTGATTATTAATATTTTCCTTAGAAAAAAAACTCCTCCTCAACAAATTTTGGAGAGCAAATACTAAAGATCCGATCAGTTAAAGAAATGATCAAACCAATTTTTACTTGGTGAGGAGCGTGACGGGAACTATAAGACAAAAATCTATTGTTATTTGTCGGTTTTCTGTAAATTTTAAAGTCCAGACTATTTTGATTTTTCAAAAGAAGCACATCAAGAAAAGGAAGTTTCCCATTCTCTTCCAATTCAACAGTAAACTTTAAATCCCCCCTCCAAACAATTAAGATGCTCCAAAAATCCTTTTAATTCCCCCTCCCCATAATCCCATACTGAAATAATGTCACCCATATACCGGCCCCTGTTTGTTTTATTAAACAAACAGGAAAAAATCACTTCAATCATGACTTTCGCCTTTCCAGAGAAAGATTGCTAAAAAAGTTTTCGAAATTATCAACAAATAATGCGATAATACCTTCGTCAATTTTTGGACCAGGTGTGGTTAATTTTTCATCAAGAAATTTAACGATAAAAAAACAATCAGTGCTTGAAATGGGTCCGAAATTTTGTTTTAACCCTACAGAG
>NW_028298558.1:0-3558 GCF_049724085.1 Artemia sp. Qi Xiang Cuo
GCTCGAGAAAGCCGTTTCACCAAATAAAAGTAAGCTTAATATGCAAATTTGGTTTTAATTATTCATGTACGGTGAGCCAAAATCAAAACCTGTTATAATTCAAAAACGCTCTAAGATTAACTAAAAAAAAGTTTTTTTTAGCTAAAAGTAAGGAGCGACGTTAAAACTTGAAACAAATAGAAATTATTCCTTGGGCTATATGAAAGTGGCTGTCCCCTCCCCAACTCCTCACTCTTGACGCTAAAGTTTAACTTTCTCACAACTCTATTTTTTTAAACAATACAGAACTTTAGAGTAAAGAGCGAGGCGTTCAGGAGGGGACAGCCCTTTTCATATGCAGAATAATTTCTGTTCGTCTTAAGCATTAACGTCGATCCTTAAAAAAGTTTCACTTAAAAACTTGTTTTTTTTTATTTAATTACACAAAGGATCCTGTAGAAATTACTTGACATTTTAGGGGATTATTGGGACAGGAAAAAGTTAGAACTTATTGTGCCTAAGAGTGTAGTGGCTATATTCCGTAAATTGATTTGTTGTTGAATGGGTTTTAGATATTCATGGAAAAGTACCATCACCTTTTAGGTTACTGTTAAAGTACCGAGGACATAAAAGTTATCAGAACGTCTTCAGACCCCATCTTTTGAGAGTTGGACAAGCAAACGAATTGAACATTCAATTCTGACACTTTTTTTTCTGAACATTATGAAATAACTATGGATGGTTGAGATAGTAAGGAGGCTATAGGATGAGGCTTGGTGTAATGATATGAAACATGGCTTGTTGTTTATGAAGAATATTAAATCGTTTTTTTTCGGTTAGTATTGTGTTATTATTATGTTTAAACTTTAAATAAAATGAAAACTTTAATGTAGAGCCAAGATGTGTTTGTTTACTTTTAGTGGCATAATTTTCTCAAAGCTTTTATGTTCTCGCCAACTTTCATTACAAGTGTAGTTGAATTTGTCCTATACAAAAGCTCTTTTTTAAATTAATTTTTGATACTCAGCCATCTATTATCACATTTATGAATCTGCTAGTAGTATCTATGTGCAATTAAATAAAAAAAAACAAGTTTTTTTTTAACTGAAAGTAAGGAGCGACATTAAAACTTAATACGAACAGAAATTATTATGCATATGAAAGGGAGTGTCCCCTCCTTAATGGATCGCTAATTACGCTAAAGTTTTTTATTG
This sequence comes from Artemia sp. Qi Xiang Cuo, assembly GCF_049724085.1. Classification (NCBI taxonomy): domain Eukaryota; kingdom Metazoa; phylum Arthropoda; class Branchiopoda; order Anostraca; family Artemiidae; genus Artemia; species Artemia sp. Qi Xiang Cuo. Next base: position 1,194 of record NW_028298558.1, read on the forward strand.
TTTTAAAAAATTAAGTCGTGAGAAAGAGTCAAACTTTAGCGTAAAGAGCAAGGCATTGAGGAGGGGACAGCCCCTTTCATATACGGAATAATTTCTGTTCGTTTTAAGTTTTAATGTCACTCCTTGCTATCAGTTAAAAAACTTGTTTTTTTTATTTAATTTCTGAACGTTTTTGAATTAATGCCGCTTCGAGTTTTGGCTCACCGTAAATGAATAATTAAAACGAAATTCGCATGTTAATTTTCCTTTTGTTGGCTAATCGGCTTTATCAAAATTTTGTTCTGACGTTACTTACAAATTAACTTACGTAACGAACTTCTATATTCGTGTGTTCTTATTACGTATATTAGGGATTTCTCTCCCTTGTCAATACCCCAGTAGAATGCTAATAATGAATTCTGGGACTTTAGGTTCCTTCCGGTTTTTCTGGTAGGTAATTCTATTCTACAGGGGCATTACACCCTTTCAAAGAGAGTGAGTATCCTCTCACCTAGCCTTATATTTCTATGGCCCCCCCGTACCAAACAGGTTTTTCTGGTAGTTCTATTCTACAGGTCATTACATCTTTGCCAAGAGATTTACGCAATTTAAGGACAAGTTTTTCTGACGTAGATTTCTATTTCATGATATACAGGTTTTTTTTAGGTTAAATCCGTTGTCATTCATCTGTAAGTTGATAAGTAGGTTTTTTTTTTAAACTTGACTAATAGGTTTTTAAACCTATTGATACGAACGCTATATGCATTCCATTTTTGGAGCTAGGAGCGACATTGTGTGATGCTATAAGACTGATTTCATTTAATGGGTTCATTAATAGAAGAACTAATGTTTTTAAAAAGGGTATTTACTTCTTTAGTTTACGAGATTTGCGAATTTTTTGCGAAAAGGTATTTGCGTAAAGGCATTGCGATGGTTAAGAATGCCTCACGGGTAATTAAAGAATGGGATGCTTGCATCAACAATACAAAGAATATGCTCAGATACTTAATAGATTTGACGCCTACAAAAAACATTGGTAGAACGTATTCAATAGCCTAATTTAAAAGTAACGATAGAATGACATTGTGACTTGACCTAGCTTTACCTAGTCGATGTGTACTGTATAATACACAAGTGAAGATTTGCACAGTGTTGTCAATTTTAAATAGTTTAGAAATAAAAAAAATTAACAAGAAATATCTGAAAAGTGTTTTGAAGGAGTTGAGTTGCACGAGAGTTCATTTACATACGTATTCAGTTACACGGGGAGTAGTTAAATGGGGTTTAGTAGCATGGAAAGTAAGGGTTACTGGGGGGCAGTGCGACATGGCTACAGTGCACAGGGGGGTTCTTTGGGCTGGTTTGTCGTGAAGACATTGGGTAAGGACAATGGGGGGTTCTTATATGTGTTACGATTTTGTGTGTTTTCGAAGGGAAATAAATGGTGACTTATAAAACTGAGCCATAGCTACCTGAAACTCTGCATAAAAACCTTCATTTTTAATCTAAGTGCATAGCCACTAAAGGAATATTGAACTTATTTTCTGATTCTTGTTGACCATCTGTCATCCCAGCGACTCTTAAGTCTCCAGTGCTATATTGTTTTATGCTGTATTATATCTTTTGATCAAACAGTATTATTTTGGGGACTTTTTTCAGTGAGAAAGTTCGAGAAATTTGAATAGTCTTTTGAGGTCCCCTAGAACAATCCCAAAGGGTTCTGATCCCCTCCTCCACTTAAGCTCTTTATTTCACAAAGACATAAAGAAATTTAAAGTTCAATTATAAATTTTTCAGTGGAAGATCGAAAAAGTAATACCATACTTGTGAATATTTTCCCGGAAGATAAAAAGTTCTAGTTCAATTTAAAATTTTCTCAACTAAGTGAAGAAGAATTCAAGTTCTCTTCTTAATTTTACAAAATAACACAATTCATTTATAATTTCTCCAGAGAAAACAAAAATCTTACACTTCAGTTCCTTATTTCACAAAGACATAAAGAAATTCAAAGTTCAATTATAAATTTTTCGTTGGAAGATATAAAAAGTAATACCATACTTGTGAATATTTTCACGAAAGATAAAAAAGTTCTAGTTCAATTTAAAATCTTCTCAATGAAGTGAAAAAAAGTTCAAGTTCTCTACTGAATTTTACCAAAGAACACAATTCAATTCTAATTTCTCCAGAGAAAACAAAAATCTTCCACTTAAGTTCTTTATTTTACAAAGACATAAAGAAATTTAGAGTTCTCATAAGGGAGGGACTGCCTCCCTTTTCAACACCCTGCTCATTAAACGAAAGTTTTTTAATGCTTTGAGTCTCATGAAATGTAATTAAAACAAATATAAAAGATTTTTTCAACTAAAGTAAGGAGAAAGTTTAAAAC
>NW_028298559.1:0-3556 GCF_049724085.1 Artemia sp. Qi Xiang Cuo
CTACAACTGAGATTTCGGCTACTTGCGGCTGTGACTGCGAATACTTGCGACTGCAACTATTTATGACTAAGACTGTGACTCCTTGTGACTATGACTTTTTACAGCTGCGACTTCTTACAGCTGTGATTGTGACTACAGCCACTTGTGATTCCGACTACTTGTGACTTCTTGCGACGGCGACTACCTACGACCGCCACTACTTGCGACTGTGACAACCTGTTACTTCTATTGCTTGTGACTGCGACTACTTGCGCTTGCTAAATAGTTACGCTGCTACTATCTGAATTACCCTTACTGTATGCCTGTCTACCTTAGTTCTGCCCTAGGATGGATGATAGACTATCATCAAAAAGTGAAATTAATCATTTTTTATGCAACTCTGAAAAATTTATGCCAGATCTGCCTCTCACAGATTCTATCTGTGTTGGCTTTACTCTAATTAGCCCTGGCTCTCAAGTCTTTCATCATATTTCGTATTTTTAAATCTTTCCACCAAGTTGATAATTCAAAAATCACTGGACTCAGAAACCAACGGAAGTCTACTTGTGACTGTGACTGCGACTATTTGCGACAGTGACTGCTCACGACCACGACTACTTGCGAGTGCGACAACCGTTTATTGCGATTGCTTTGACTGCGATTACTTTCGCTTGTGCCTCCTTGCTATTGCAACCAGTTGCACCTACGACTGCAAATACTTACGATTGTGAATACTAGCAACAACAAGTACTTGTAACTGCAGCTACAAACACCTGCGAGCATTTGTCTGTAACCATTTTCAATTGCGACTGCGACTAGCTAAGACTCCAACTATTTTCTGTCGCAAATTCCAGGCTATTAAAAGGTTTTATCTGCAATATCTTAGGAGCAGTTTAGGTTAGTAACTTGAAACTTTCGGGGCTACTACCACTACTACTGCAACGGTGACTGCAACTACTTGTGACTGCGAGTGCAACTACTCGGGAATGCGACTGTGACTACACATGACTGTAACTGCCACTACTACTATTGTGATTGTAACTGTTACTGCCGCACTGCTACTACGACAACTACTACTACTTCTAAAACTATTCAACTAAATCAAAAGAGATTAAGTGCATTCAGGCTGTCGAAATGACACATAGATACAATATCTCTGTAACAGATGTAATTGGATGTAATACTGAAACAATAGAAATTATGTGGGTCTATCTGTTTTCATCTGATTGCCAAGAAACTTTAAGAAGTTGTTGAGCATACTCTTGCGAAGGTTTTTGGTATAAAATTGTTTTTGTCCCTCCAGGGGTCTCTTAATACTTCTCATGTTCACTGAAATTAGAGACCTCTGAACATAAATTCTTGACAATCCTTCCGTTCAAATGTCACATTATTCACGTTTTCTGGATATTACTTATCCAACAGTGCCCGACTGGTAAGTTCAAGATCCTAACTTAACCTTTTTAATCTTTTTTACAAATGGGGAAATTTTTCTGGGTGGGGGGTATCCGTGGGGGAACTTTTAGGGAAGAATTTTTCCAGGGGAGGGCTGTCAAAGGTTAATTTTCCTTGGAGGGGCGGGAGGGTGGGGGTCCAGGAAGAATTTTCCACGGGAGAGGGATTTTTCTGCAGGGGGAATTTTCTATGGTAGGGGAATTCCTGGAGGAGAAAATTTTCCTTGAATATCCTTTCTTTTGAGATCTTAGCAACGTGCGACGAGTATGCTAGTTAATCTTTTAAAAAAAACTGCGACAATTAAAAACGAACATAAATTTTCTTTTTTTAATTTCCACAGAGGAAGTTTTCCAAAGAAAAGTAAAGAGACGTATTAAACATCAGACGAGTGGAAATAAAGTCAAATGGTAATTCAATTGTATAACAAACATGAGTCACCATAAATAAATAAATGGAACCCATAACGAACGGAAATTACAGCAAACAATCAAGCTAAACCTAAAATGAACAGAAACTACCACAAATAGGAGTAGGGCTAACGCCCCTTATGCCTTGCAACGATCAACTTAGGAAAAAATCATAGATGTCATTGAGGTAGCCTCAATCCGTAAGCGGCATCTTTGAGTGCAGAAGGCTCTCTGACAGTACAAAAAAATTATTAATATGAAATACTAGCATGATAACAAAAAATACTAAAAATTATACTATAAACGAAAATTGCACATCATAGGCTAAGTAATAATTAAGGCTAAGTAAAGAGTTATAATGCTTCAATGTATTTTTTTTTGTTCCAGGATACTTGTATGTAGGGAGTTAAGTAGAAACTTCCCGGGGGGGGGGGGGCTCTTTGATTGGAAGTTGAAAGTTGCTGTACCATTTTTAAGAGTCAAAAGTGGTTAGAGGGCAACCAGCTCCTCTCCCGTGCCCCTTTAACGGACCTCCCCCCAAAGACTCGGGTGAAGTAACTATGCTTTCGCGGATGACCTAACCCCCACATACCTTGGGGCAAGGGCCCAAAGTTGTGCAATTTGATCATTGTTTGCATGTCCGATTTGCGATTGGGAAAGGTGGGGGGGGGCATGTTTGATCCTGTGCTCCTAAAAGGATAAGGATATTGAGGTGAAATTTTCCGGGAATGTTGATGGGGATGTTGGACTAACCTAAAGACACTATGTGCATAATACGGTTAGGACTACTGCGACGACGACTAAGACTTCTACTACCGCTAGTACGATTATTAATACTTCAACTACTGCTGCCACGACTACGTTTACTACGACAAATACTACTGCAACCTCTGCTACTGCTACTAATACTACTACGACTGTCACTACTTGCGAACGCAATTGCTTGCTACTGCAATTACTTACGATTGTCACTACTTGCAATTCTAACTGCGACTATATGCTACTGTGACTGCGACTACTTGTGACTGTGGCTGCTGATTACTAGTACTGTTGTGATTTCGACTGTGACTGTTATTTCTACTATTACTACTACTGCTATAACTATTCGACTATATCACAAGGGTTTTTGTGTATGTGACTGAGACGGCAACTACTTGTGATACGACTACGACTGCTGCTGTGACTACTTGCGATTTTCACTGTTACCGATTGCAACTACTTACAACTGCAAATACTTGCGACTACTGCTATCACTACTGCTAATGTGATTTCGGTTGCGAGTGTGACTGCTACTGCTGTAACTGTTGAACTAAATCAAAAGAGTTTAAGTGTATCCAGGTTGTCAAAATGGCATAAATTCAGTAATTCAGAAGAAGAATAGTGGATTGAGTTGAAACTTTAAGGAAAGTTGAGGGGGATGTAAAACTAAATCAATAGAAACTATATGTTTCCAGATTATCAAAAGGGCGTCTGTGCAATATCACAGAGACAGCTAAGATAGATATGTTGGAACTTTCAGGACATGTTATTGGAATGCTGAACTAAATCAAAAGATACTGTGTGCATCCAAAGTTGTCAAAATGACGTATTTGTGGTACCTAAGGAATGACTAAGTTTATTGTGTTGAGACTTCCTGGGTCTTTCGATGAAAATGTTAAAATGAATCAAAAGACACTATGTTCTTAAGATTGTCAAAAGGGTGCATCTTCAATTTTTCA
>NW_028298560.1:0-3556 GCF_049724085.1 Artemia sp. Qi Xiang Cuo
ACTCTAAGCTAAGACTCTAAGCTAAAATTCTAAACTCTTAACTAGAACTAAACTAAACTAGAACTCTAACTAAAACTCTAAGATATGACTCTAAGGTAAAACACCAAACTCTTAACTAAAACTAAACTAAACTAGAACTCTAACAAAAACTCTAAGCTAAGACTAAAAGCTAAGAAACTCTAAACTCTAAAATAAAACTAAACTAAACTAAAACTCTAAGCTAAGACTCCAAGTTAAAACTCCAAACTCTTAACTATATCTAAACTAAACTAGAACTCTAACAAAAACATTAATCTAAGACTCTAAGCTAAGACTATAAGATAAAACTCTAAAATCTTAACTATTAATAGAATAAACTTCAACTCTAACAAAAACTCTAGTCTAAGACTATTAGATAAGAATCCAAAAAATTAACAAAAAATACAATAAGATAGTCCGACGGATTATACAATAAGAAATGGCTCTAAGATAAAAACTCCATTCTAGTAACTAAAAATAGACTAAACTTTAACTCTAGCAAAAACTTCAGGCCAAAACTCTAAGCTAAAACTCTAAACAATGCTGTAAAACTCTACAAAGATACACATCTAAATAAAACTCTAAGCTATGACTCTAAGGTAAAACACTAAATTCTTAACTAAAAGTAAAATAAACTAGAACTATAACTTGAACGCAAAGGTAAAACATCAAACTCTTAACTAAAATTAAACTAAACTAGAACTCCAACAAAAACTCTATGCTAAGACTCTAAGCTAAAAACTCGAAACTCTTAACTAAAGCTTAACAAAACTATAACTTTAAGTAGAACTCTAATCAATGACTATAAGATAAAACTCTAAATTCTTAACTGTAACTAAACTGAACTTCAACTATAACTAAAACTCTAAGCTAAGACTCTAAGGTAAAACTCTACACTCTTAACTAAAACTAAACTAAACTATAACTCTAAATAAAACTAAGCTAAGACTCTAAGCTAAAAACTCTAAACTCTTAACTAAAGCTAAACTAAACTAGAAGTCTAATTAAAACTCTAAGTCTAAGCTAAACTCTAAACTAAAACTAAACTAAACTAGAACTTCAACGAAAACTCTAAACTAAGACTCTAAGCTAAAAACACTAAACTCTTAACTAAAACTAAACTAAATTAGAACTCTAACAAAAACTCTAAGCTGAGGCTCTAAGCTAAAACTCTAAACTCTTAAGTAAAACTAAAATAAACTAAAACTCTAAGCTGAGTCTCTAAGTTAAAACTCAAACTCTTAACTATAACTAAACAAAACTAGAATTCCAACAAAAACTCTAAGCTATGACTCTAAGCTAAAACTCTAAACTCTTAACTAAAAGTAAACTAAACAAGAACTCTAACAAAAACTCTAAGCTAAGACTCTAAGCTAAAATTCTAAACTCTTAACTAAAACTAAACTAAACTGGAACTCTAATTAAAACTCTAAGTCTAAGCTAAAACTCTAAACTAAACTAGAACTTCGACAAAAAACTCTAAACTAAGACTCTAAGCTAAAAAATCTAAACTCTTAAATAAAAATAAACTAAACTGGAACTCTAACAAAAACTATTAGCTAAGACTCTAAGCTAAAAACTAAAAGCTCTTAACTAAAAATAAACTAAACTAAAACTCTAAGCTAAGTCTCTAAGGTAAAACACCAAACTCTTAACTATAACTAAACTAAAATAGAAATCTAACAAACTCTAAGCTAAGACTCTAATATAAAACTCTAAACTATTAACTATTACTAAAGTAAACAGAACTTTAACACAAACTATAAGCTAATACTATAAGCTAAAACTGCAAACTCTTAACTATAAGTAAACTAAAATATAGCTCTAAAAGAAACTTTAATCTAAGACTATAAGCTAAAAAATAGAGAATATTAACTATAACTAAACTGATAGATAAATAAACCAAAAGATCTCATCTATTACTCTAACATAAAACTCGTAACTCTTAACTAAAACTAAACTTAACTATAACTCTAACTAAAACTCTAAGATATGACTCTAATGTAAAACTCTAAACTCTTAACTATAACTTTGCTAAACTATAACTTTAACTAAAACTCTAAGCTATGACTCTAAGCTAAAAACTCTAAATTCTTAATTATAACTAAACTAAACTAGAACTCTAACTAAAACTCTAAGCTAGGACTCTAAGATATAGCTCTAAACTCTTAAATAAAACTAAACTAAACTAGAACTCTAACAAAAACTCTAAGGTGAGACTCTAAGCTAAAACTCTAAACTCTTAACTAAAACTTAACTAAACTACAACTTTAAGTAAATCTCTAAGCTATGACTCTAAGCTAAAACTCTAAATTCTTAACTTTAACTAAACTTAACTTCAACTCTAACTGAAACTCTAAGATAAGACTCTATTTTAAAACTCTAAATTCTTAACTAAAACTAATCTAAACTAGAACTCTAACTAAAACTGTAAGCTAAGACTATAGGCTAAAAACTCTATCGTATTAATGAAAACTAAACTAAACTAGAACTCTAACAAAAACTCTAAGCTAAGACTCTAAGCTACAAAACTCTAAACTCTTAACTAAAACTAAACTGAACTAAAACTCTAAGCTAAGTATCTAAGGTAAAACTCCAAACTCTTAACTATATCTAAACTAAACTAGAACTCTAACAAAAACTCTAAGCTAAGACTCTAAGCTAAAACTCTAAACTCTCAACTATTACTAAACTAAACTTTAACTTTAACAAAAATTCTAATCTAAGACTCTAAGCTAAAGTACTGACATCTTAAATAAAACTAAACTAAAATAGAACGTCAACAAAACTCTTATCTAAGACTCTAAGCTAAAAACTATAAACTCTTAACTAAAACTAAACTAAACTAGAACTCTAACAAAAACTCTAAGCTAAGACTCTAAGCTAAAACTCTAAACTCTTAACTAGAACTAAACTAAACTAGAACTCTCAACTAAAACCTAAGCTATGACTCTAAGGTAATACACCAAACTCTTAACTAAAACTAAACTAAACTAGAACTCTACAACCTAAGCCAAGACTCAAAGCTAAAAAACTCTAAACTCTTAACTAAAACTAAACTAAACGAAAACTCTAAGCTAAGTCTCCAAGGTAAAACTCCCAACTCTTAACTATATCTAAACTAAGCTAGAACTCTAACAAAAACACTAAGCTAAGACTCTAAGCTAAGACTCTAAGATAAAACTCTAAACTCTCAACTATTACTAAACTAAACTTCAAGTCTAACAAAAACTCCAAGCTAAAACTCAAAGCTAAGACTCTAAACTTTTAACTAAAACTAAACTAAACTAAACCTTTAAAAAAAATTCAAAACTAAGACTCTCAGCTGAAAACTCTAAACTCTTAACTAAAACCAAACTAAACTAGAACTCTAACAAAAACTCTAAGCTAAGACTCTATGGCTAAAACTCTAAACTCTTAACTAAAACTAAAACTAAACTAGAACTCTAACTAAAAACTCTAAGCTGAAGACCTGGAGGTAAAACAGCAAACTCTTAACTAAAAACTAAAAACTAAACTAGAACTCTAACTGAAACTC
>NW_028298561.1:0-3548 GCF_049724085.1 Artemia sp. Qi Xiang Cuo
ACCTCTCATTTACATCAGAAATAAAATTACCCCCACACACCTAATGTGCAAATATATACCCTGAATAGTAAATATCTACCAAATCATATTATTGAGTTGACTGATAATATTATTATTGTTGACTGATATATATTATTATATAATATCATATTATTGACTGATAAGCTCACTAATACCTCTATACGTGAAAAGACAAAATAGCTATTCTTGATAGATAAAATTGTGTTTAACAGATAGTAATAATTGGGTCACATGGTGCAGATGGGTGAGGGTTACCTACCACACGAAACATTGTGTTGTGTTCCTTATGTCATCAAAAGACGTGGGCGACAAAAGAGACCACTTGCACAATGCCTCAAGAAGGATGACGTGCTTTTGCGATGGTAGCTCAAAGAAAATTGGTCAAACGAACAACAGATATAATCATCTAGAGGAACCGTTGTCGATGTACCCGACTGCGTGTAATTAAGTTTTAATTATTAATTGATTTAATAACGTTAAGTAAAATTTATGTTTAGACTATTGATTTTAATAATATAAAAGATTAATTACACGATAAATTACTGCTTATAAAAAGGCTGTAGAGAACAAATAAACAAACTAATTTCATATATCTATGCATCTCAAAGACATCTTATCAAAATTCTTGGCATAGTGTCAATCAGTCAAAGACATTCCCCACAGCGTCATAGAAATAAAATTAAAGACATTTCGGCAAATATTAAAAAAATAGAACTAAATACTATTATATTTTCTTTAATCATATACTACTATAAGTATTGTTAAAAAATAAATCAAAGCTATTTAATTAATAATAATTAAATTAAGTTATATAAATACTTTAAGAAAAAAACAGATTCAACAATGTTGAAAATATATTATAACTTGTGTATTAACAAATTATATTGACTAATATTTTTAGATAACTGAAAATCTGAGGTCCGGGGTTCAGTTTCATGATGGTTCAGTTACACGAGGGTTCAGTTGCACGATGATTCAGTTGCTAGATGATTCAGTTACACAGTGGTTCAGTTGCACGGTGGTTCAATTGCACGGTGGTTCAATTGCACGGTGGTTCAGTTGTACGGTTGGTTCAGTTGAACGGGGGTTCAGTTACACGGAGGTTCAGTTAAATGAGGTTGAAGTACATTGGGGGTTAGTTACACGAGGGTTTAGTTAAATGGGTTCTGTTGCCCGGGGGTTTAGTTACACGAGGGTTCAGTAGCAGGGGGGTTCAGTTATACGGGGGTTCAGTTGCAGGGGGGTTCAGCTATACGGGGGTTCAGTCGAACGGTGGTTAAGTTACACGGTGGTTTAGTTACAGGGTTTCAGTTGCTTGTGGTTCAGGTTAAGTGGTGTTCAGATACTCACCCACTCTAATGTTGAGCCTAAACAAGTGTTAGCACTGACTTGCCAACCTCGCATTACAACCTCTAGTACTTCCATAACACTGTATACACATCGAGGGTAAAAAAAATTCTACTATGTCAAAATTTTCTTTTTTTTGGGGGGGGGAAAGCTGAAAAATTAAATTGGATAATAAGCGATAGAAAAGCCCAGTTGAGAGCCCCATAAATTTATAGAAAGTAAAAAAAAACAGAGTATAAACAAGGTAGTAATCTAATTAATGAAGTGATTATAATGAAAATAAAATATCGGTGTAATACAAAATAATGTAGTATAAATTCATCTAGAGTGAATATTTATACTTTTAATTTTGTTTTTATAGTATTGTATTTATGTTATACCAATGGCTACCTTTATGAATATAAAACAACACAATTTTAAAAAAAATCCTTAAAAATTACAAAAAAGTTTTTTAACTATACGACTAACACTTACTAGTATGTTACCTTATACTTCTAAGGGTTTATGTTCCTTCCTATGCTATTCTGGTCCTTTACGTTCCTTCCTATGCTGTTCTGGGCCTTTACGTTCCTTCCTATGCTATTCTGGGCCTTTACGTTTCTTCCTATGCTATTCTGGGCCTTTACGTTCCTTCCTATGTCATTTGGGGCCTTCGAATGTTATTTTCAAAGAGAGTGAGTATCCTCTCACATGGCCTAATACTTCTATAGAAGCTATAGCAATTTCTACATTATTCTATAGAAGCTCTACATCTTTTCAAAGAGATTCAGAGCTCCCTCACATGGCATTATACTATGTTCCATCTTGTGCTACTTAGGACCTCGCATAACATGTTATTAAGGACAAGTTTTTCTGACATAATTTACGTAGACTAGATTTCTAGTTCATGATATACATGTCTTTTAGGGCATATCCGTGTCAGAAAACAAGTGGTAAACCCGTATCAGAAAACCAGTATGTCTTGTTTAGCTGCCAATATATTCAATTATTTTTTGTATATATTCAAGTTTCAGATTAAAATTTTCTACAGTTTGAATAGTTCATTCAATCTACCAGTATCAATATTTTTTGCAATCATTTACATAGATATGGAATATTCTAAGCGACTTCTGGTGAGTAAAAAATTTTCTCATTATTATAATAAAAAAAGAATTTTTTTTTGTCTCGTCATTAAGTTAGGGAAGAATTTTCTTTACCTTCCTTTCTTACGCTTTTTTTCACCGTGTTGCTAGCTCTTTTAAAAAAGCATTTCACTAAATATTCAAAACAGGGGTCAGTCAGTTTCGCTATAATAAAAAAGAAATCTATTTTTTTTGTCTTGTCATTAAGTTAGGGAAGAATTTCCTTCCTTTCTTACGCTTTTTTTTACTGTGTTGTTAGCTCTTTAAAAAAAAGCATTTCGCTAAATATTCAAAAAACAGGATAAGTCAGTTTCGCTATAATAAAAAGAAATCTATTTTTTTTTGTCTCGTCATTCAGTTAGGGAAGAATTTCCTTCCTTTCTTATGCTTTTTTTTAGCCGTGTTGTTAGCTCTTTTTAAAAAAAGCATTTTGCTAAATATTCAAAACAGGGGTCAGTCAGTTTCGCTATAATAAAAAATAAATCTATTTTTTTTGTCTCGTCATTAAGTTAGGGAAGAATTTCCCTCCTTTCTTATTCTTTTTTTTCACTGTGTTGTTAGCTATTTTAAAAAGCATTTCGCTAAATATTCAAAAAAAACAGGGTCAGTCAGTTTCACTATAATAAAAAAAAGGAAATCTATTTTTTGTCTCGTCATTAAGTGGCTTTTTTTCAAAATTGAGTTATTAATTAACTTAAGAACTATGCCTAAAAGGGGCACATTAATTGTTAAGAACTGGGCACTTTAATTGTTGATATGGAAGGAGGAAAAAAAGTTCTTTGCTTACAATTATTTATTTAGTCAAGGTTAACTGCTTGTGTCATTTTTTTCAAATTTTGGGTGTTTAGTACTGTGATATTCACAATTTAGATAAATAAGTTTAAAAAGCTTTGCATATAAAAAAAATCTATAATTGTCAACTTTTTGCGTTTGATACTATGGAATTGAAGGTCCAATGCCCTCCATTAATATTCTGTGTCATTTTTTTTCAAATTTTGGAGGTTTAGTACCGTGATATTCGTAATTTAGGTATATAAGTTTTAAAAGCTTTACATATAA
>NW_028298562.1:0-3548 GCF_049724085.1 Artemia sp. Qi Xiang Cuo
GGGGAAGGAAAATTGCCATGAAGGGGGCGCCGGACTTGCCAGCATTATTTATTGGTTATTGGGAAGTATACAACCATTTTCAGGAAGGATTTTTTCTGGAGGGGGGGGCTAGACGAGGGGTTAATCTTGAGAAGATTTCCGTGGAGGATGTTTCTTTGGGGTAAGGGACATTTCTATGAAGGGGGCGCCGGATTTCCAAGCATTATTTAAAAAACGATCAGAAATTAAATAAAAAAAAAAACAAGTTTTTTAAAATGAAATTTAATAAGGAATATTAGAAATTAAAACTAACAGAAATTATAACGTATGTGAGAAGGTTCTCCCCCAAGTCAATACCTCGCTCTGTACGCTACAGTTTTTTTTTAGTGCTTTCAAAAGAGCTATCTATTCTAATTAAACGGCGTTTGTGATTCTGGGGTTTGTGAATAAAAATTTTTTTAAATTTTAACGTAAAGAGCGGCGTATTGACTAAGGGGAGAACCCCCTCATATAAGTAATAACATATACGTAATAAAAAAAAAAATAAAAAAACAAGCGATACGGCTCAATAGTAATCGAAACTTTTAAAAACGGAATTTTGATGTCAATAAATGTATCAAAAGAATGTGTTTATAATGCTGATTCTAAATATATAAATTTTATTAAGTTTAGTATTACTCATCAAAGGCTACGAGCCTGAGAAAATTTACTCGATTTTTTAAAGAGGGGGAAACATCCCCTGCATTAACTAAAAAACGATCAGAAATTAAATAAAAAAAAACAAGTTTTTTAAACTGAAAGTAAGGAGCGACATTAAAACTTAAAACGAACAGAAATTATTCCGTATATGAAAGGGGCTGTCCCCTACCCAACGCCTCACTCTTTACCCTAAAGTTTTTTATTGTTTTAAAAAATTAAGTTGTGAGGCAGAGTCAAACTTTAGCGCAAAGAGCGAGGCGTTGAGGAGGGGACAGCCCCTTTCATATACGGAATAATTTCTGTTCGTTTTAAGTTTTAATGTCGCTCCTTACTTTCAGTTTAAAAAACTTGTTTTTTTTATTTAATTATTCTAATAGAACGGTCTTTGTGTTTCAAGAGTCATTCATGAATACTTAGAGGATCAAAAATTCAAACTTTAGTTTAAAGAACGAGGAATTGAAAAGAGGACAATTCCCCTCATATACGTATGTATATGTATTTATGGATTAAGAAATGGAAAAGGAAACTTACTTTGCAAAAACCTTGTAAAGTAACTAAATTAAAATTTGTTTGAAGTAGTTTTAAAAGTTTTGCACCCTATTGTTTGAAAATACAAATAAATAAGAATAAAAATAAATGGCAAGGTCTACGGAGCCTACAATCTACAAACTTAATAAACTGGTTCAAGACTAATCTAAAATAAAACTTAAATCAATTAGCTGAGCTGAAAGGCTGACCCTAAGAAAAGGTAAAGAGTTGTTGAAGTAGACAATAAAACTAATTTTCAATAAGTTTTATTGGGTAACCATTGCAGAATAGAATATCTTTGATATATTTTAATTCAGAATCTATATGATTACGAGAAGAGATTTTTAAAACTCTGTCCACTAAAGAGATTATTACCCCTCTTTTCACAGAAGGAGGGTGATATGAAGAGAAATTTAGATATTGATCCTTGTGGGTCGGCTTTTTGTATATAGAAAACTCAAGGCTAGGAGCAGTTTTTATAATCAAAACATCTAAGAAAAGCAGCTTACCTGAATCTTTGAGTTGCATTGTGAACTGGAGATTCGAATCAAAAGAGTTCAAATGTGCCAAAAAATCTCTTAGAGAGTCTTGTCCATATTCCCAAACAGAAAGGATATCATCAACGAAACGAAACCAGATAGAGACCTTTAAGGGAAACTATTCAAAGCAGACTGTTCTATGAAATCCATGCAAAAATTTGCCAAATAAGGAGACAAAACAGTGCCCACTGATAAGCCCATGATTTGAAGGAATTTTTTTTTAATTAAAAATACGAAGAGAACTTGTTGCAAAGACGAACAAGGGTCATTATTGTATCAATTTCCAAAGTTTTGTAATCTTACCAAGCTGAATTTTCCTCTCATTTTCTTTATAAGGCCTGCTCACATTTATGAACATCGCATGAAGTGTACATAGAAACTGCATCAAAACTAGATAAGATAGTTTTTTCTGCTGTAGTTTGATTTTTTAACTTCTCAACAAGACCTAAGGAATTTTTGTATGGGATTTCTGTTTGCTTAAAAGAGGCTTAAATATGGTGGCTAAGAAACTTCCTATACCCATAGCTGGAGAACTATAACATGCTACAATAGGACGTAACGGAATATCTTTCTTATGCATTTTAGGCAGACCATAAAACTTTGGGGCTGAACAACCTTTGGGGCGAGATTTTTGTACATTTGAGGGGTAATTAGCCTACTGTCTTTTAAAATTCCTAGTTCTTTTCTCAGCTACTGTGTGTATTTGTCCGTGGGATCAATTTTATTTCTTTGTAAGTATTTTTATTCATAAAAAGGGTGCTAACTTTTATTTCAAAATCTGCAGAATTCATAATTACAACTGTGTCTCCCTTGTCCGCTCTCGTAATCACTGTTTTTTTTGTCTTTTTCAAGTTTTGGAGGATTTTTATTTCTTCCTTTGATTGAGTTGAAAGCGACAAAGATGGCCTATAGTCAAGAATACTCTTTACATTCTCACCTCTGAGTAGGTCTGGATTTTGACTTCACCATGAGAGCTAAAAATAGCAGACTCCACGCCTGTAATAATTTCTGATGTATTTACGTGTGTTTGAGCCATTGCAAATTTCGGTCCTTTTGAAAGAATACTTAGATCCTTGGATGTAAGAACCTTAGAGGATAGATTTTCCAAAGGAGAGCCAGTACAAAATCTAGGAAGGAAAATCCGTGTTTGTTGAAACTTTTGAAATTCCAGTTTTGAGAATTTTTCAGATAAACGAGTTTTTGCTAAATGGAATATGTGTCGGAAAGACCTATGTGAGATTTTTAAGATTTGGTGAAAATCTTGAGGGGATAAAATCTGATATAATTTTTCTCCCCCATGTAAATCACTTCTCCAAACACTTCCAATCAAAATTTTGAGATAGCTATTTTGTTTGATATAGTTTAAAAGTCCAAATATTATGTCTTTGAGAATGAGACCCCCCACAGTCCTCAGGGCAAGGGTTGTAAGCTATACCCCGAGGGCACGTAAGGTTTTTATGGAAACGGTGGTTATATAAACTTCGGAGCGGGCTCATTGGATTGGAAGTTTAAGTGCCATTTTATGAGTCAAACTTATGAGAGGGCAGCTGTCCCCCCCCCCACGCCAAGGTCTTACTTTTCCCCAATGCATCCGATAGAAATTTTGAGATTGCCATTTGTTCAAAAATAGTCACGAACATAATTAGAATAAATAGCCGAGTCAAACTCAAAACGAGCAAAAATTAACATTAGCAGAAGTGATAACCCCCATGCCTTCTCTAGACCAGAATATTTTTTGCGCTTTACTGAAAGCAAAATATGTTTAAATGTTTTCACTTTTTTACTTAAGTAAATACGAAAAAA
>NW_028298563.1:0-3541 GCF_049724085.1 Artemia sp. Qi Xiang Cuo
AGTAGTAGGTGACCCTAAAGCCCCCACGGGGACTCCTTATATGGGCATAGAATACTGACGGGGCTCAGAAATAAGGGCACCTTCAGCCTCCCTAGGGAGAATGATTACGTAATGGGGTCAATGACCTCTTTTTCGTGTGTGTGTGTGTGTGTGTGTGTGTGTGTGTGTGTGTGTGTGTGTGTGTGTGTGTGTGTGTGTGTGTGTGTGTGTGTGTGTGTGTGTGTGTGTGTGTGTGTGTGTGTGTGTGTGTGTGTGTGTGTGTGTGTGTGTGTGTGTGTGTGTGTGTGTGTGTGTGTGTGTGTGTGTGTGTGTGTGTGTGTGTGTGTGTGTGTGTGTGTGTGTGTGTGTGTGTGTGTGTGTGTGTGTGTGTGTGTGTGTGTGTGTGTGTGTGTGTGTGTGTGTGTGTGTGTGTGTGTGTGTGTGTGTGTGTGTGTGTGTGTGTGTGTGTGTGTGTGTGTGTGTGTGTGTGTGTGTGTGTGTGTGTGTGTGTGTGTGTGTGTGTGTGTGTGTGTGTGTGTGTGTGTGTGTGTGTGTGTGTGTGTGTGTGTGTGTGTGTGTGTGTGTGTGTGTGTGTGTGTGTGTGTGTGTGTGTGTGTGTGTGTGTGTGTGTGTGTGTGTGTGTGTGTGTGTGTGTGTGTGTGTGTGTGTGTGTGTGTGTGTGTGTGTGTGTGTGTGTGTGTGTGTGTGTGTGTGTGTGTGTGTGTGTGTGTGTGTGTGTGTGTGTGTGTGTGTGTGTGTGTGTGTGTGTGTGTGTGTGTGTGTGTGTGTGTGTGTGTGTGTGTGTGTGTGTGTGTGTGTGTGTGTGTGTGTGTGTGTGTGTGTGTGTGTGTGTGTGTGTGTGTGTGTGTGTGTGTGTGTGTGTGTGTGTGTGTGTGTGTGTGTGTGTGTGTGTGTGTGTGTGTGTGTGTGTGTGTGTGTGTGTGTGTGTGTGTGTGTGTGTGTGTGTGTGTGTGTGTGTGTGTGTGTGTGTGTGTGTGTGTGTGTGTGTGTGTGTGTGTGTGTGTGTGTGTGTGTGTGTGTGTGTGTGTGTGTGTGTGTGTGTGTGTGTGTGTGTGTGTGTGTGTGTGTGTGTGTGTGTGTGTGTGTGTGTGTGTGTGTGTGTGTGTGTGTGTGTGTGTGTGTGTGTGTGTGTGTGTGTGTGTGTGTGTGTGTGTGTGTGTGTGTGTGTGTGTGTGTGTGTGTGTGTGTGTGTGTGTGTGTGTGTGTGTGTGTGTGTGTGTGTGTGTGTGTGTGTGTGTGTGTGTGTGTGTGTGTGTGTGTGTGTGTGTGTGTGTGTGTGTGTGTGTGTGTGTGTGTGTGTGTGTGTGTGTGTGTGTGTGTGTGTGTGTGTGTGTGTGTGTGTGTGTGTGTGTGTGTGTGTGTGTGTGTGTGTGTGTTATCCCGGCGGCGCTTCTCTGGTCCGGGGGACCTTTGGGGACCGGGGGATGGCCTTTGGGGCACTGGGAGGGCCTTTGGGCACCGGGAGGGCCTTTGGGGGTCCGGGGGGACATTTGGGGACCGGTGGAGGGCTTTTGGGACCCCGTTGGTCCTTTGGGAGCACGATGGGCCGTTGGGGGCCCGGGGATGGTCATTGGGGTCTGGGTGGGCCTTTGGGGCACAGGGAGGGCCTTTGGGTGCCTGGGGACATTTGGGGACCGGTGGAGGGCCTTTGGGACCCCGTTGGTCCTTTGGGAGCCCGGGGGACCTTTGAGGACCAGCGGAGGGCCTTTGGGGCAGTTGGGGGCCGGTGGAGGGCCTTTGGGACCCCGTTGGTCCTTTGGGAGCTCGATGGGCCTTTGGGGGGCCCGGGGATGGCCTTTGGGGGTCTGGGTGGGCCTTTGGGGGCGCGGGTGGCCCATTGGGAGCGGGGGGGGGCCTTTGAGGGTCCGGGGGGACAGTTGGGAGCCTGGGGGACATTTGGGGACCGGTGGAGGGCCTTTGGGAGCTTGGGGGCTTTTGAGGACCGGGGGCTTCCTTCGGGGTTGGGGTAGGAGGATTGGAACCCTTTGGGGTTGGGTTAGAGGACCTCACAACACTGTTCAAATGAAACTTGTGTATTATAACGACCAGACTCAAA
Source organism: Artemia sp. Qi Xiang Cuo (assembly GCF_049724085.1). Taxonomy (NCBI): domain Eukaryota; kingdom Metazoa; phylum Arthropoda; class Branchiopoda; order Anostraca; family Artemiidae; genus Artemia; species Artemia sp. Qi Xiang Cuo. Next base: position 2,057 of record NW_028298563.1, read on the forward strand.
ACCTCTTCCAAAATCTCTTCAAAATCTTCTTTTAAAATATCTCTATCTGTTTCGCCGAAATAGTTCCATAACCTGTCTAAAACGGTTTCGCCCAAAAAATCCCTAAACGTAAATTCATCGTGTTCCTTTGTTATTGGCATCTCTGCGCTAACGCATTTCAAATTAATAAGAAACCTTTTCGCGCGCTAAAACAATTCATCGCTAAGATGTTTCTTGCCTAATTGTTTCCAGGTCCTTTGGTTATTAATATTCTTTGGAGTTCGACCAAAAGAGTTGTTCCCGAGGCAAAGACATTAATGATTTGGATCTATTCCTGGAGAAATGTTTCTAGGGCGAAAATTTTTAAAGTCTGACAGATGATGTCATTGATTGATTGATCTGTCAAGAAAGGGGAAATTAATGTGTTGTTTCTAAGGGGAATTATTGATTCACGATAGGTGAATTGAGGTCGACAGCACAGGTGTTCCAAATTCCGGGAAAGTCATAACATTTGGCTCGAGAGCAACAACAACAAATACTATTTCTGGACACCATGACATTCACGATCGATTACGCAATCAAGTTCTCGGAAATTCACTTCCCCCTCGAGTCCCAGATCAATAGCATTGTTCCCGTTAGAATTCAATGCGCATGCGCAACCTTCGCCCCGGAGTTATTACACATAGAAACATCAAATAAATCGACCTGGGAAAAAGAGGTCATTGACTCGATTAGGTAATCATTCTCCCTAGGGAGGCTATGCCCTTATTTGGAGCCCCGTCAGTATTCTATGCCCATATAAGGAGTCCCCGTGGGGGCTTTAGGGTCACCTCTACTGAAAGTAAGGAGTAACATTAAAAATCAAAACGAACAGAAGTTATTCCGTATATGAAGGGTTTACCCCCCTCCCCGATACCGTGCTCTTTACGCTAAAATTTGACTGTTTGTCCCAATCTCTTAAGAACGACTTCTGAAACACAATTCAGTTTCAAAAAACTGATAATGTGATCTACTTAAAGCACATATTAAGTGACAGATTAAAATAATTGATTCAGATGAAATGGACGTTCTTTATTCTCCTCTTCATTTCTTCATTTCTTCTTCATTCTCCTCTTCCTTCATTTCTGATTTCTCCATTTCTCCATTTCTGATTTCATCCTCAAAGATCTTATTTCCAGAACTTAAAACTACGTTGAATAAAATGGCTATCTCAATGTTTTGATTAGACGTGTTTGGGGAAAAGGTGGGCGTGAAAGGCGGGCTAGTTGCCATCTAATCACTTTCGACTATTAAAAATGGCACTAGCCCTTAGAATTTCAATCCAATGAGCCTTTTTTGAAGTTTCTACGACAACGGCTTTTATAAAAAACCGTATATGCCCCCAGGGCATATACTGATAATGTGATCTACTGATTGAAAAGGATTGAACAATGAGCTAGGAAGATGAAGCCAGAGAATTCTGCTTGATTTGAAGCATGTTGATTTTCTGAAACACAAGGGCCTTTT
>NW_028298564.1:0-3529 GCF_049724085.1 Artemia sp. Qi Xiang Cuo
ATCTGAAACGGGTAGCGACTTGATTTCCCGTGGTATGTTTGTAGGTCCGAAGGTGTACTTTAGAGGAGTAAATCATCCTTGAGCACCATCTTTCTTATGAAAAAAAAAAAAGTCCTAAATTTCTAAAAACTAATGTTTAAAAGCATATCCACAATATCATTTTGCTGTGTCATTATCAGTATATAAATAAATTGTGTAAATGCATTTGGACCACAACGTCGAAGCTTCGTACAATATTCTAATGATGGAGAATCAGTTTTCATTATATCAATAAGCATTCCCCGGGAAAATATCTTCCTTTGAATAGACAACTCTAGAAAATCATCATCTAGAATCAAATGCTTGTCCATAAGAATTAGATTCCTCATTATTATATCTTTCTCGAATCTATCAATTTTTTATATTCATCACACTAACACAACAACCAACAGAATAATCAGAATCACTTTTTTGTAATAAAAATATACTAGTTTATAATATAGAAAAAAAAAAAAGAAAAAATACCATTGATTTAGAAACATTTTTATTTAAACTAATTAAAAAAATAAAATTAAATGATGCATTTTTTTATCATAAATATATTACTATAGGAAATATAATTCCGATCTAAGTTTATTTATATTTAAAATATTTACTTTTCAAGCAAAACACAGTTGTTCCTCCTGCTTAAATTTGCTTAATGATATCGCATATCTTGCATACATAATGTCCCATTCAAGACATAGTCTACAGCCAGCAGTTATTTACATAGCCACCTTGGGTACTCGTGTAGCGTTGCTGCTTCTGCTGTCAGTTACAACAATAATATCCAGTACTTTACATGCACCACTAATTTTTTTTTTCTCCAAAAAAATTCTCTAAAATAAAAAAAAACTATTATATTTGAATTAAAGTATCTTAATAATATTAATTTTTGTGAAAACTGTTCATTATATTAAAATCCTAATCGCCAATCAAGTCATACACATTCCTCTTGACAAAGAGTGTGATTACCTGTAACTACCAGAAAAACCTGTTTGTACGCGGGCATTGTAGAATAACATGATATTTCCTATATGTCTGCGCAATATGGTAGGTACTACTCTACTTTCTTCCTTCTTTCATATTCTTATTTGAGTGATTAAGGCAGTTTACGAGTTCCAGGGAGGGGGAACAGGGCCGTGCTTAGGATTTTTGTTCGGGAGGTGGGGGTTACAAAAGGAATTTAGCTGGGGGGAGGGCTTTGAGTGAGATTAGGGAAAACCCGCCTAAGTGGCCCTGAGGGGTGGGGGGGGGGCAAAAGACATAAGCAATCATGAACTGCTTGGACAGTCTTGCCACATTCTTGTTGCGGCATTGTGCAACTTTCACTTGTTGCGATTCATTTTTAGCAGTTTCTCTGTTGTTTCTCGTATATTATCACAATAGTAGGTTTTCGATATGATCGATACTCATACTGCTTTATTGCATTTCAATCCTCAGATAAAACGATAGCATTTTTTTTCTTCAAAATTTTACTATCTTCAGCATCACAGAGGAGCAAAATAACGGGAATAAAACGCCAAAATCCCTCAGATTCTTCCGGAAAATCGCGACAATAGGAGACAAGGGTAAGGGATCCCACAAGATCACCGATAAACCAACTATTAACTTTTTCATGACATCGGAATCGGATCATCTAGTCTAGTGTCTGCATTTTCTTAGGACTTCAATTCGCATCCTAAGCTTTGATGCCATAGAAACCCAGCTTCAGAATTAAAATATAGTATTACCAATTCGAATTCAAGCCACCCCAAGCCTTTTGTTTTGGTCAGGATGTTATTGTCATTCTATCCCCCCCAGTTAAAAAAAGAAAGAACTAGTTTAAGCCTCAAACAGTGGCATGGCCCGGATCTTAATTGGGGGGGGGGCATTAGTCTACCTATAACAGATTCATGAGAGCAAGAAGTGTATTGATAATGAATCAATTCACCAATATTTATTTATAGACATATAAAAAATTATGTAAACAAAATTATTGTTAACGTTATGACTTATAACCTTAGCATATGTGAGTAGTATGCTATCAATAGATTTGGAACTAGATATGGAACTAGATCGTAAAAACCTACCAAACACGTTACATTTGGAACTAGATCGTAAAAACCTATCAAACACGTTACATTCGGGCTATAATGATATACAATATGGAACTTAGAGCCTAAATGTCTAAACCATGTCAATAGATCTGATGGTACATAATTTATTCATGATAGGTGCTTGCAAGATACCATAGCTATGAGGCTCTAGCAACCAATCCATAGCAACCAGATTCAATATAAGGAGTGATTTTCATTGTAATTCCTATTAGTAAGAGAATCGAATTCAGAGAGAGAGAACAGTTATTTTATGCTCTATTATTTGACATTATGATTTAACATTATGAATTGACATTATGATTATGCGCCACTCACTCTGTGTTTACGCTGTGTAAAATTCGAGAACATACCAGTCTTTTCGTTACTTTAGAAATAAATTTGGGCTATAGATTTACATATTAGGGGGGGGGGGGTAAAGTATAGCAAGTCTGCATGCAAAATGTGTTTTGTACAATTATTCTGCATATTAGATAGATAGATAGAGAATTGTGTTTTAAAGCCAACATACGACCATGAACATAGTAAAATAACATAAATAAAAGGCACAAATAACTCAAACTTTAATCAGCGATCATCATAAAACACTTAAGTGAAACACTACGTTAACCTAATAATAGTAATTAATACTTAGAAAATCGGTCATTGAAAAAAAACAACACTCAACACTTGGAAAAAACACTTAAAAAAATTACATTTCATTTATACTGAGATTTTTTTCTTTCTTTTTTAGTTAAAAATATTCCAGATACCTCGCTATTCTTTTGTAATTTTTTAGTTGCCATACCTAGAAGGAATTATTTTCTCACTTCAAACAGCCCAAACACTTTACTTACTGCCCAAATTTGGAAAGCCTTATTTTCCACGGGGGGGGGGGTGTTTTCCGGAGGGGTATTTTCCACGGGGGGATATTTTCCGAGGGGTGGGGGGTATTTTTTCCGGGGGGGGGGAGCCGGCCACCGGGAAAACTAGTGGTCTATTTTATAAGTAATGAAGAAAACAAAGGTTTTTTCATACCTGGAGATAAAGCAACGGATGGGGGAGAAGATAGAAACGGGTTGAGAAACAGTTTATGGCAAGCGGTGTCTGGGTGGGGAGTGTCTTTTGGGGAAAATGTTATCGGTGCGAAGGTGTATTATTACATTTTTTCAAAACGGAGGCACAACGTTCCTCTCCTGTGCTCAAGAGTTTCCCGCTTGGCCTTTTTTAGAAGGCCTTTTTTCTCTCTAAAAAAGGCCTTTATTTTTTTTTCAACTTAAAGTAAGGAACAACATCAAAACCTAAAACAAACAGAACTTATTACGTATATGAAAGGGGTTGCCCCCTCCTCAAGACCTCACTTTTTACGCTAAAGTTTGATATTTGTCCCAATTCCTTATGAATGACTCCTGAAACACAAAGGCTGCTCAACTAGT
>NW_028298565.1:0-3522 GCF_049724085.1 Artemia sp. Qi Xiang Cuo
ATTTCAACGAAAGAAATTCAAATGAACTTTGAAAAATTAAGTTAATGTGGCTGTGACAAGTTAAACCACAACCACATAATTCTGAAATAATCCATCTCATTAAATACTACGTCATAAATTAAATCTGAACTTTTAAAAATTATTGTACTTTAACTGTGACATGTTTAACCGCAACCAAACACTACTGAAATATTAAAACTATAGCATTTCAAATAAATAAATTCAAAATGTACTATTAAAAATCAAGTCAATGTAACTGTGACACGGTAAACCACGACAAAACACTACTGAAATATTCCAACTCTTTCATTTCAAAGAAAGAAATTCAAAATGAACTATGAAAAATAAATATAATGAAGCTGTGACAAGTTAAACCTCAAACAAACACTACTGAAATATTCCAACTCTTGCATTTCAACGAAAGAAATTCAAAATGGACTATCAAAAATTAAGGGAATGTAACTGTGACAGGGTAAACTACAACATCACACTAGTGAAATATGCCACGGACTAGGGAAGCAGCTCAGAGATGTCCCTAGCGCTAGGAAAACGCAACAGAGATTCGCCACAGGCCAGGGAGGCACCGCATGGATGAGCCCCGGGCCAGGTTCAGTTTCCAATATATGAGTCACTTGCCAGATACGCGCCCGAGGGGTGCGCTGTGTTACAGTGCTCAATAAATTGACTATAAGCATTTGAATCACATTTTAAAAGCTTCATACAATAGTCCAATGGGGGAGAATCACTCCTCATTATATTGTCAAGTGTTCCTCGACAGGAGAATATCCTGCATTTAAGAGATAACTCGAGAAAATCATCATCCAAAATCAAATGTTTTTCCATAAACACTAGATTTGATCTAATTCCATTTTTCTCAAATTTATTCATTTTTCAGTCCTTTCACTCCAACTTCTGACTCTAGACTGACCCTGATTCGTTAGCCCTAACCAGAAAAGAAAGGTAACATTTTATATTTCGAAACAATTTTATTGAATAATTACAACAACTACATCGATAATACATAGCATATACAATCAGCGATACTGTTTATTGTCTTGAATATGTTTCACCAATGCACTTAAAGCACATTGAAGTCTATTTACATGTGCTATATCAACTTTAGCGGTGAAACATAATTGATCTTCCATTTTAAATTTGCTCAAGGATATCACATATCTTACATATACTGCATCCCATTCCAGACAAAGTCGTGATCCTTTCGTGATTTCCACCGCAATGTTTGGTGCTCTTGTACTATTATCATCAACTCCACTATCAACTTCTAATAGGGCAAACATTCCACACATCGCCATCAACACAAATATATATCCAAATGAGTAGAGTCAAAACTGTTCTTCTCACTACTTGAATTCTATTCACAGACTAATACCACTATCTCACAAATCCCTTCCGTATAGTCCCATCCGCCGCTAATATGTAAACAAGCCCTCTGATTGGTTGAGAAGGAAACACGGGATCTAGCTGTTTCCCGTTATCTGATCAAAAAATTTCCCAATCGATGACACAATCAAGTTCTCGGAAATTCACTTCCCCCTCGAGTCCTAGATCAATAACATTGTTCCCGTTAGAATTCAATGCGCATGTGCAACCTTCATCCCCGGAGTTATTATTGAGCGATTACGTAATCTTTCTCCCTAGGGACTCTATGACCATATTGTTTCATAATTCCCCACGCTCGTGAATCAATTATTCCCCCATCGATTATGTAAATCATCCCTCATGTCATTCGCACGTGGCCAAACAACAACAGATCGATTGACCTTGACACACCCACATTAGACTCGATCGATAATCCTTGAATAAATTATGTCCCTTCAGCATTAAACTAAATTGTAGATGGCAGCACATGTGTTCGTCCCGGGTCAATAGGGTCACCTCTACTTCTATTGAAGAGATAATGTCTTCCGCGGGGACTTTATCCGGTTTAAAACCAAATTTCGGGCCCTTTGTAAGCACTGATTGTTCTTGTATCGTTAAAGTTCTTGATGAAAAATTAACCACACCGGGTCCAAGAATTGACGAAGGTATTACCGTATTATTTGTTGATAGTTTCTAAAACTTTTTTATTATTATTTGTTGATATTATTTGTTGATAGTTTTCAAAAACTCTTTCTCTGGAAAGGCAAAAGTCATGATTGAAGTGAATTTTTCCTTTTTGTTGAATAAAACAAAAGTCACTTACATGAACCTTTTTTGATATAAAATTTTCCAGGGAAAGTTATCTCTCACTATTAAAGCTCTATTTCGACTTTTATCCTTAAAAATGTGATTTAAAGTCTTGAAATGTAAGCTTCGTTCAAACTTTTCTTCCTTGAAAGTGCCCAAATGTACATTGAATTTTAGTGAAGGTGGCACAATTCTCAGCTTCTTACATCGTAGAAGAAAATCCTGCTGGTTGATAACATTTGCATGCTTTTTTTAGTTTATATATTTATGCACATTTCTGGTCAAATCGTCCCCATAAATATGACGTAGATAATTTCGGAAACCACACTGCCTTTCCATGACGATAAAATAAAAGTTCAAAATAGGGATAAAATCCTTTTTAATAGACAGTGTATAGAAATTCACAAAAATACCAGATATTTCGGTCACATATACAGTGACCGTCGTCAGTGGTAAAACTAAACAAAAATAATTTAAAACGAAAGTTTATATACGAAATAAAATAAAACTACATACTGTTTAATTCTCTAATTCTTTTCAAGGCAAAGGCGGAAGCTAGCCTCTTTGACATTTTTGGATTCGGTTCATTAGAATTTTACAGAGTAATGGTCTAAGGGTAGCTTTAAAGAGTAATAATAAATTGGGTAGTTTCCGAAATTCTGGGAAGAATCTAACTTTATTGGGGCAACGAAGTGGGTTTATCAGCTCCCATGTATTTGCGGAAGCTCATATGTGGGCCCAACTAACCAGAGTTTGGAAATGAGATTATTACAACATAAAGATTCTATTTCTCCGGCTTTAAAGCTAGATTCCAAGTCTGAAAATTTTACTTCAGCCCTTTCAGAACATATTTTCAATTTTCCAGACCATTTATTTTGTTCAAGAATGTCTCTTTGATTTCTAGGGATTGGGGTTTAAAGCAAAATTTTCGTGAAACTCTTGAAATAAAGAAAATCTTATTCAAGAATATTGCTTTGAATTGGGATACAGGTAAATTTGGGCTGAAATCTATCTATGATAATTAATTAAGATCTGACAGATTAAAGTTCAATTTACCCAACGTAGTTGCCCATGCTAATGAACCGAATCCAAAAAGGTCACAGAGGCTAGCTTCCGCCTTTGCCTTGAAAAGAATTAGAGAATTAAAAAATATGTAGATTTATTGGATTTCGTACATAAACTTTTGTTTTAAGTAATTTTTGCTTAGTTTTACAACTGAATTTTGAGATAGCAATTTCGTCCAGCTTAGTTGATTTTCAGATAGAAAATATATTTTTGAGGAGGACACTCCCCCACAACCCTCAGAGCAAGGGTTTTAAGTTATACCCTGGGGGC